>NC_092169.1:44410000-44560000 GCF_045791955.1 Oncorhynchus clarkii lewisi | reverse complement strand
TATGAGAGAGCCCCAGTAAGCCAGTGACTCAGCCCCTGTAATAGGGTTAGAGGCAGAGAATCCCAGTGGAAAGAGGGGAACCGGCCAGGCAGAGACAGCAAGGGCGGTTCGTTGCTCCAGAGCCTTTCCGTTCACCTTCCCACTCCTGGGCCAGACTACACTCAATCATATGACCCACTGAAGAGATGAGTCTTCAGTAATGACTTAAAGGTTGAGACCGAGTTTGCGTCTCTGACATGGGTAGGCAGACCGTTCCATAAAAATGGAGCTCTATAGGAGAAAGCCCTGCCTCCAGCTGTTTGCTTAGAAATTCTAGGGACAATTAGGAGGCCTGCGTCTTGTGACCGTAGCGTACGTGTAGGTATGTACGGCAGGACCAAATCAGAGAGATAGGTAGGAGCAAGCCCATGTAATGCTTTGTAGGTTAGCAGTAAAACCTTGAAATCAGCCCTTGCTTTGACAGGAAGCCAGTGTAGGGAAGCTAGCACTGGAGTAATATGATCAAATTTTTGGGTTCTAGTCAGGATTCTCCGTATTTAGCACTAACTGAAGTTTAAGTAGAGCATTGCAGTAGTCTAACCTAGACGTGACAAAAGCATGGATTAATTTTTCTGCATAATTTTTGGACAGAAAGTTTCTGATTTTTGCAATGTTACATAGATGGAAAAAAGCTGTCCTTGAAATGGTCTTGATATGTTCTTCAAAAGAGAGATCAGGGTCCAGAGTAACGCCGAGGTCCTTCACAGTTTTATTTGAGACGACTGTACAACCATTAAGATTAATTGTCAGATTCAACAGAAGATCTCTTTGTTTCTTGGGACCTAGAACAAGCATCTCTGTTTTGTCCGAGTTTAAAAGTAGAAAGTTTGCAGCCATCCACTTCCTTATGTCTGAAACACATGCTTCTAGCAAGGGGAATTTTGGGGCTTCACCATGTTTCATTGAAATGTACAGCTGTGTGTCATCCGCATAGCAGTGAAAGTTAACATTATGTTTTCGAATAACATCCCCAAGAGGTAAAATATATAGTGAAAACAATAGTGGTCCTAAAACGGAACCTTGAGGAACACCGAAATTTACAGTTGATTTGTCAGAGGACAAACCATTCACAGAGACAAACTGATATCTCTCCAACAGATAAGATCTAAACCAGGCCAGAACTTGTCCGTGTAGACCAATTTGGGTTTCCAATCTCTCCAAAAGAATGTGGTGATCGATGGTATCAAAAGCAGCACTAAGGTCTAGGAGCACGAGGACAGATGCAGAGCCTCGGTCCGATGCCATTAAAATGTCATTTACCACCTTCACAAGTGCCGTCTCAGTGCTATGATGGGGACTAAAACCAGACTGAAGCATTTCGTATACATTGTTTGTCTTCAGGAAGGCAGTGAGTTGTTGCGCAACAGCCTTTTCTAAAATTTTTGAGAGGAATGGAAGATTCGATATAGGCCGATAGTTTTTTATATTTTCTGGGTCAAGGTTTGGCTTTTTCAAGAGAGGCTTTATTACTATCACTACTGGAATAGGGTCCAGTATGCAGCTTGAAGGTTTAGAGGCCATGATTATTTTCATCATTGTGTCAAGAGATATAGTACTAAAACACTTGAGCGTCTCTCTTGATCCTAGGTCCTGGCAGAGTTGTGCAGACTCAGGACAATGTTTTTAGTTTTTAGGGGTGCAACTGCATCTAGGGTATTGCGCAAGGTTAAATTGAGTTCCTCAGTTAGGTGGTTAACTGAGTTTTGTCCTCTGGCGTCCTTGGGTAGACAGAGGGAATCTGGAAGGACATCAAGGAATCTTTGTGTTGTCTGTGAATTTATAGCAGGACTTTTGATGATCCTTGGTTGGGGTCTGAGCAGATTATTTGTTGCAATTGCAAACGTAATAAAATGGTGGTCCGATAGTCCAGGATTATGAGGAAAAAACATTAAGATCCACAACATTTATTCCATGGGACAAAACTAGGTCCAGCGTATGACTGTGACAGTGAGTGGGTCCAGAGACATGTTGGACAAAACCCACTGAGTCGATGATGGCTCTGAAAGCATTTTGGAGTGGGTCTGTGGACTTTTCCATGTGAATATTAAAGTCACCAAAGATTAGAATATTATCTGCTATGACTACAAGGTCCGATAGGAATTCAGGGAACTCAGTGAGGAACGCTGTATATGCCCAGGAGGCCTGTAAACAGTAGCTATAAAAAGTGATTGAGTAGGCTGCATAGATTTCATGACTAGAAGCTCAAAAGACGAAAATGTCATTTTTTCTTTTGTAAATTTAAATTTACTATCGTAAATGTTAGCAACACCTCCGCCTTTGCGGGATGCACGGGGGATATGGTCACTAGTGTAGCCAGGAGGTGAGGCCTCATTTAACACAGTAGGAATGGAGGTGGTCTTTATCCTAGTGAGATTGCTAAGGCGAACACCGCCATGTTTAGTTTTGCCCAACCTAGGTCGAGGCACAGACACGGTCTCAATGGTGATAGCTGAGCTGACTACACTGACTGTGCTAGTGGCAGACTCCACTATGCTGGCAGGCTGGCTAACAGCCTGCTGCCTGGCCTGCACCCTATTTCATTGTGGAGCTAGAGGAGTTAGAGCCCTGTCTATGTTGGTAGATAAAATGAGAGCACCCCTCCAGCTAGGATGGAGTCCGTCACTCCTCAGCAGGTCAGGCTTGGTCCTGTTTGTGGGTGAGTCCCAGAAACAGTCCCAATTATCTACAAATTCTATCTTTTGGGAGGGGCAGAAAACAGTTTTCAACCAGCGATTGAGTTGTGAGACTCTGCTGTAGAGCTTATCACTCCCCCTAACTGGGAGGAGGCCAGAGACAATTACTTGATGCCGACACATCTTTCTAGCTGATTTACACGCAGAAGCTATGTTGCGCTTGGTGATCTCTGACTGTTTCATCCTAACATCGTTGGTGCCGACGTGGATAACAATATCTCTATACTCTCTACATTCGCCAGTTTTAGCTTTAGCCAGCACCATCTTCAGATTAGCCTTAACGTCGGTAGCCCTGCACCCCGGTAAACAGTGTATGATCGCTGGATGATTCGTTTTAAGTCTAATACTGCGGGTAATGGAGTCGCCAATGACTAGAGTTTTCAATTTGTCAGAGCTAATGGTGGGAAGCTTCGGCATCTCAGACCCCGTAACGGGAGGAGTAGAGACCAGAGAAGACTCGGCCTCTGACTCCAACCCGCTGCTTAATGCGGAAAACCGGTTGAAAGTTTCTGTCGGCTGAATGAGCGACACCGGTTGAGCGTTCCTACAGCGTTTCCTTCCAGAAACCGTGAGAAAGTTGTCCGGCTGCGGGGACTGTGCCAGGGGATTTATACTACTATCTGTACTTACTGGTGGCACAGACGCTGTTTCATCCTTTCCTACACTGAAATTACCCTTGCCTAGCGATTGCGTCTGAAGCTGGGCTTGTAGCACAGCTATCCTCGCCGTAAGGCGAGTACAGCGACTGCAATTAGAAGGCATCATGTTAATGTTACTACTTAGCTTCTTAGCTACTTAGATTACTCATTACCCACCTTTATGTTACCACTACATCACTGATATTAAAACAGAATCGTAATTAATATTTGGTAACACTTTACTTGACACCCAGTGTCATAACATAATATTCTAATAATTAATGTGAATGTGGTGATACGATCATCTGTGTGCTCCAATAATGTGTTTGTGCGGCGCTTGATTAGTAATGCCTAGGAATACAAATGTAAATGCCATGTGATTTGAGAAAAGATATATCTACAATGCACTCATTACATTACAGCCTTTTTCTAAAATGGATTCAATTGTTTTTTTCCCTTATCGATCTACACACAATACCCAATAATGACAAAGCAAAACCTTTTAAAAAAAAGTTTTTTTACATTTGTAAATATCACATTTACATAAGTATTCAGACCCTTAACTCAGTACTTTGTTGAAGCACTTTTGGCAGCGATTACAGCCTTCTTGGGTATGACGCTACAAGCTTGGCACACCGATATTTAGGGAGTTTCTGCCATTTTTCTCTGCAGATCCTCTCAAGCTCTGTCAGGCTGGATGGGGAGTGTCGCTGCACAGCTATTTTCAGTTCCCTCCAGACATGTTCGATCGGCTTCAAGTCTGGGCTTTGGCTGGGCCACTCAAGGACATTCAGATACTTGTCCCAAAGCCACACCTGCATTGTCTTGTCTGTGT
Organism: Oncorhynchus clarkii lewisi; assembly: GCF_045791955.1. NCBI lineage: Eukaryota > Metazoa > Chordata > Actinopteri > Salmoniformes > Salmonidae > Oncorhynchus > Oncorhynchus clarkii. The sequence goes on along the minus strand of NC_092169.1, from coordinate 44,555,795 downwards.
GCTTAGGGTTGTTGTCCTGTTGCACCATTCATCTTTCCCTCAATCCTGACTAGTCTCCCAGTCCCTGCCGCTGAAAAACATCCCAGCAGCATGATGCTGCCATCACCATGCTTCACTGTAGGGATGGTGCCAGGTTTCCTCCAGACATGACGCTTGGTATTCAGGCCAAAGAGTTTAATCTTGGTTTCATCAGACCAGAGAATCTTGTTTTCTCATGGTCTGAGAGTCTTTAGATGCCTTTCTGGCAAACTCCAAGCTGGCTGTCATATACCTTTTATTCAGGAGGGGCTTTTATTCAGGAGGGACTCTACCATAAAGGCCTGATTGATGGAGTGCTGCCGAGATGCCTGTCCTTCTGTAAAGTTCTCCCATCTCCACAGAGGAACTCTGGAGCTCTGCCAGAGTGACCATCGGGGACTTGGTCCCCTCCCTGACTAAGTCCCTTCTCCCCTGATTACTCAGTTTGGCCAGGCGGCCAACTCTAGATAGTCTTGGTGGTTCCAAACTTCTTCCATTGAAGAATGATGGAGGCCACTGTGTTCTTGGGGACCTTCAATGCTGCAGACATTTTTTTTACCCTTCCCCAGATCTGTGCCTTGACACAATCCTGTCCCGGAGCTCTACGGACTATTCCTTCGACCTCGTGAGTTGGTTTTTACACTGTCAACTGTGGGACCTTATGTAGACAGGTGTGTGCCTTTCCAAGTGATGTCAAATCAATTGAATTTACCACAGGTGGACTGCAATCAAGTTGTAGAAACATCTCAAGGATGATAATTGAGCTCATTTCGAGTCTCATAGCAAAGGGTCTGAATACTTATGTAAAAAATAAGGTATTTCAGTTTTTTAATTTTAATACATTTGCTAACATTTCTAAAAACCTGTTTTTGCTTTGTCATTATGTGTGTAGAATTAACAGGATTTTTTTTAAACTTAAAACTGAATCCATTTTAGAATAAGGCTGTTGTGTAACAAAATGTGGAAAAAGTCAAGGGGTCTGAATACCTTCTGAATGTATGTAAAGCATTGATGATGTTATGGAATTCGTGTCAGTGTGAATCTTTTCTCATATTATGACATTACAACTGTATAGCTAAAAGGCTATGTGTTTGTAGATGGACTGAGGTGAATAAACCTACAGCTGCTGTCATTTTGGCTTGCTTTTGCTGTTCTCCAAATAGCATTTAAAAGTTTTCTAATTGCATAGAAATGCAGAAAATGAGCTTCATCAATTGAGCTTCCCCCGTTCGGACCTCAGTAAAACTCAAACCTTGGTTATGGCCCTGCCTTTACGTCAAATGATTGTTGAGAATCATATTATGGTGATATTAAACATTCCATGTTACTTTCATTCTGAGATATCTCAACTGTCATCTAACACATTTTGAGAAAAGCTTTTTCCGCAACGTCTGACATAAATATTAGTTTTTTAATTTCCTATTTGAAAGGCACCCATAAGTTAAGTGGGCTTCCTTTTGGTCTGCCTAATGGCTAGTGCTGGGAGATGAAGGAAGAGCCTATACCATGTCAAATCGGCCTTTCTATCCAGGGTCAGGACATTCTGTCTGGGTCCACTCGCATCTCTGCCTCAGAAGTTTTCCCATTCAGTCACACAATGTAACTGTCAGTCTGAACAGCAGTTCCTGCATCCACTGGCTCCAGCACTCACAGGGCAACACAATATTTCACAGCACCAAACAATCGCCTGTCTGCCCGGACTTACCATATGGTTACTATGGGGCACAATATTGACACACACTAATTATTCACAGAAAGGGAACTGAACATAGTTGGCATTAAAGGTCCTCATTCTGTCAGTGTTGTACCTCTATAACTGGGCATTCAAAATACCATTCTGATTTATATGTTCTATTTGCAATGTTTTTCACATAACGAAAGTTAAAATGTGAATTGTAAGGTCTGACAACAGAGGATAACTTCTGTCCATGTTGGTCTTATTATAGATCTTGGTGAACTCCTGATTCAACAACAGCTTGCATTCCCATGGGATCATTTCCTTTGAAACACTGAATGCTGGACACACTATTTCAACCCAAGTTCATTTACTAAGAAGTTGCTGCTTATTGAAAATAATTGTAATGTAATTAGAGATCCATTAACCACAACAATACATTTGTTTGATGCAGTTACGAAAAGTATGTTATTTATACCTGATTTCAACTTGGAGTGTGTTTAATATCTCATTAAAATACTATTTATATTTTCATGAATTTGAATTGCTGCCCAGTAGATTTACACTTGAGGGAACAGTGTGTATTAACTGTGTGAGCAGCTGATATGATATCACATCTTAGTATGTCACTATGTAAAACCACATCTTAGTATGAGATCATGTAAAACCACATCTTAGTATGAGACCATGTAAAACCACATCTTAGTATGAGACCATGTAAAACGTAAAACCACATCTTAGTATGTAACTATGTAAAACCACATCTTAGTATGAGACCATGTAAAACGTAAAACCACATCTTAGTATGTAACTATGTAAAACCACATCTTAGTGTGACACCATGTAAAACCACATCTTAGTGTGACACCATGTAAAACCACATCTTAGTGTGACACCATGTAAAACGTAAAACCACATCTTAGTGTGACACCATGTAAAACCCCATCTTAGTGTGACACCATGTAAAGCGTAAAACCACATCTTAGTGTGACACCATGTAAAAACCACATCTTAGTGTGACACCATGTAAAACGTAAAACCACATCTTAGTATGACACCATGTAAAACCACATCTTAGTGTGACACCATGTAAAACCACATCTTAGTGTGACACCATGTAAAACGTAAAACCACATCTTAGTGTGACACCATGTAAAACGTAAAACCACATCTTAGTGTGACACCATGTAAAACCACATCTTAGTGTGACACCATGTAAAACCCCATCTTAGTGTGACACCATGTAAAACGTAAAACCACATCTTAGTGTGACACCATGTAAAAACCACATCTTAGTGTGACACCATGTAAAACGTAAAACCACATCTTAGTATGACACTATGTAAAACCACATCTTAGTGTGACACCATTTAAAACCACATCTTAGTATGACACCATGTAAAACCACATCTTAGTATGACACCATGTAAAACGTAAAACCACATCTTAGTGTGACACCATGTAAAACCACATCTTAGTGTGACACCATGTAAAACGTAAAACCACATCTTAGTGTGACACCATGTAAAACCACATCTTAGTGTGACACCATGTAAAACCACATCTTAGTGTGACACCATGTAAAAACCCATCTTAGTGTGACATCATGTAAAACCCCATCTTAGTGTGACACCATGTAAAACCACATCTTAGTGTGACACCATGTAAAACCACATCTTAGTGTGACACCATGTAAAACCACATCTTAGTTTGACACCATGTAAAACCACATCTTAGTGTGACACCATGTAAAATGTAAAACCACATCTTAGTGTGACACCATGTAAAACCACATCTTAGTATGACACTACGTAAAACCACATCTTAGTGTGACACCGTGTAAAACCACATCTTAGTGTGACACAATGTAAAATGTAAAACCACATCTTAGTGTGACACCATGTAAAACCACATCTTAGTTTGCCACTGTGTAAAACCACATCTTAGTGTGACACCATGTAAAACCACATCTCAGTGTGACACCATGTAAAACCACATCTTAGTTTGACACCATGTAAAATGTAAAACCACATCTTAGTGTGACATCATGTAAAACCACATCTTAGTGTGACACCATGTAAAATGTAAAACCACATCTTAGTGTGACACCATGTAAAACGTAAAACCACATCTTAGTGTGACACCATGTAAAACCACATCTTAGTGTGACACCATGTAAAAACCACATCTTAGTATGACACCATGTAAAACCACATCTTAGTGTGACACCATGTAAAACCCCATCTTAGTGTGACACCATGTAAAACCACATCTTAGTATGACACCATGTAAAAACCACATCTTAGTGTGACACCATGTAAAACCACATCTTAGTGTGACACCATGTAAAACCACATCTTAGTGTGACACCATGTAAAACGTAAAACCACATCTTAGTGTCACACCATGTAAAAACCACATCTTAGTGTGACACCATGTAAAACGTAAAACCACATCTTAGTATGACACCATGTAAAACCACATCTTAGTGTGACACCATGTAAAACCACATCTTAGTATGACACCATGTAAAACCACATCTTAGTATGACACCATGTAAAACGTAAAACCACATCTTAGTGTGACACCATGTAAAACCACATCTTAGTGTGACACCATGTAAAACGTAAAACCACATCTTAGTGTCACACCATGTAAAACCACATCTTAGTGTGACACCATGTAAAACCACATCTTAGTGTGACACCATGTGAAAACCCATCTTTGTGTGACATCATGTAAAACCCCATCTTAGTGTGACACCATGTAAAACCACATCTTAGTGTGACACCATGTAAAACCACATCTTAGTGTGACACCATGTAAAACCACATCTTAGTGTGACACCATGTAAAACCACATCTTAGTGTGACACCATGTAAAATGTAAAACCACATCTTAGTGTGACACCATGTAAAACCACATCTTAGTTTTTCCACTGTGTAAAACCACATCTTAGTGTGACACCATGTAAAACCACATCTTAGTGTGACACCATGTAAAACCACATCTTAGTGTGACACCATGTAAAACCACATCTTAGTGTGACACCATGTAAAACCACATCTTAGTTTGACACCATGTACAACGTAAAACCACATCTTAGTTTGACACCATGTAAAACCACATCTTAGTGTGACACCATGTAAAATGTAAAACCACATCTTAGTGTGACACCATGTAAAACCACATCTTAGTTTTTCCACTGTGTAAAACCACATCTTAGTGTGACACCATGTAAAACCACATCTTAGTGTGACACCATGTAAAACCACATCTTAGTGTGACACCATGTAAAACCACATCTTAGTGTGACACCATGTAAAACCACATCTTAGTTTGACACCATGTAAAACGTAAAACCACATCTTAGTATGTAACTATGTAAAACCACATCTTAGTTTGACACCATGTAAAACCACATCTTAGTGTGACACCATGTAAAACGTAAAACCACATCTTAGTGTGACACCATGTAAAACCACATCTTAGTGTGACACCATGTAAAACCACATCTTAGTGTGACACCATGTAAAACGTAAAACCACATCTTAGTATGACACTGTAAAACCCCATCTTAGTGTGACACCATGTAAAACGTAAAACCACATCTTAGTGTGACACCATGTAAAACCACATCTTAGTGTGACACCATGTAAAACGTAAAACCACATCTTAGTTTGACACCATGTAAAACGTAAAACCACATCTTAGTGTGACACCATGTAAAACCACATCTTAGTGTGACACCATGTAAAACCACATCTTAGTGTGACACCATGTAAAACGTAAAACCACATCTTAGTATGACACTGTAAAACCCCATCTTAGTGTGACACCATGTAAAACGTAAAACCACATCTTAGTGTGACACCATGTAAAACCACATCTTAGTGTGACACCATGTAAAACGTAAAACCACATCTTAGTGTGACACCATGTAAAACCACATCTTAGTGTGACACCATGTAAAACGTAAAACCACATCTTAGTATGACACTATGTAAAACCACATCTTAGTATGACACCATGTAAAAACCACATCTTAGTATGACACCGTGTAAAACCACATCTTAGTGTGACACCATGTAAAACCCCATCTTAGTGTGACACCATGTAAAACCACATCTTAGTATGACACCATGTAAAAAACACATCTTAGTATGACACCATGTAAAACCACATCTTAGTGTGACACCATGTAAAACCCCATCTTAGTGTGACACCATGTAAAACCACATCTTAGTATGACACCATGTAAAAAACACATCTTAGTATGACACTATGTAAAACCACATCTTAGTGTGACACCATGTAAAACCACATCTTAGTGTGACACCATGTAAAACCACATCTTAGTGTGACACCATGTAAAACGTAAAACCACATCTTAGTATGACACTATGTAAAACCACATCTTAGTGTGACACCATGTAAAACCCCATCTTAGTGTGACACCATGTAAAACGTAAAACCACATCTTAGTGTTACACCATGTAAAAACCACATCTTAGTGTGACACCATGTAAAACGTAAAACCACATCTTAGTATGACACCATGTAAAACCACATCTTAGTGTGACACCATGTAAAACCCCATCTTAGTGTGACACCATGTAAAACGTAAAACCACATCTTAGTGTGACACCATGTAAAAACCACATCTTAGTGTGACACCATGTAAAACGTAAAACCACATCTTAGTATGACACTATGTAAAACCACATCTTAGTATGACACCATGTAAAAACCACATCTTAGTATGACACCATGTAAAACCACATCTTAGTGTGACACCATGTAAAACCCCATCTTAGTGTGACACCATGTAAAACCACATCTTAGTATGACACCATGTAAAAAACACATCTTAGTATGACACTATGTAAAACCACATCTTAGTGTGACACCATGTAAAACCACATCTTAGTGTGACACCATGTAAAACCACATCTTAGTGTGACACCATGTAAAACGTAAAACCACATCTTAGTATGACACTATGTAAAACCACATCTTAGTGTGACACCATGTAAAACCCCATCTTAGTGTGACACCATGTAAAACGTAAAACCACATCTTAGTGTGACACCATGTAAAAACCACATCTTAGTGTGACACCATGTAAAACGTAAAACCACATCTTAGTATGACACCATGTAAAACCACATCTTAGTGTGACACCATGTAAAACCACATCTTAGTGTGACACCATGTAAAACGTAAAACCACATCTTAGTATGACACCATGTAAAACCACATCTTAGTGTGACACCATGTAAAACGTAAAACCACATCTTAGTGTGACACCATGTAAAACCACATCTTAGTGTGACACCATGTAAAACGTAAAACCACATCTTAGTTTGACACCATGTAAAACGAAAAACCACATCTTAGTGTGACACCATGTAAAACCACATCTTAGTGTGACACCATGTAAAACCACATCTTAGTGTGACACCATGTAAAACGTAAAACCACATCTTAGTATGACACTGTAAAACCCCATCTTAGTGTGACACCATGTAAAACGTAAAACCACATCTTAGTGTGACACCATGTAAAACCACATCTTAGTGTGACACCATGTAAAACGTAAAACCACATCTTAGTGTGACACCATGTAAAACCACATCTTAGTGTGACACCATGTAAAACGTAAAACCACATCTTAGTATGACACTATGTAAAACCACATCTTAGTATGACACCATGTAAAAACCACATCTTAGTATGACACCGTGTAAAACCACATCTTAGTGTGACACCATGTAAAACCCCATCTTAGTGTGACACCATGTAAAACCACATCTTAGTATGACACCATGTAAAAAACACATCTTAGTATGACACCATGTAAAACCACATCTTAGTGTGACACCATGTAAAACCCCATCTTAGTGTGACACCATGTAAAACCACATCTTAGTATGACACCATGTAAAAAACACATCTTAGTATGACACTATGTAAAACCACATCTTAGTGTGACACCATGTAAAACCACATCTTAGTGTGACACCATGTAAAACCACATCTTAGTGTGACACCATGTAAAACGTAAAACCACATCTTAGTATGACACTATGTAAAACCACATCTTAGTGTGACACCATGTAAAACCACATCTTAGTGTGACACCATGTAAAACCCCATCTTAGTGTGACACCATGTAAAACGTAAAACCACATCTTAGTGTGACACCATGTAAAAACCACATCTTAGTGTGACACCATGTAAAACGTAAAACCACATCTTAGTATGACACTATGTAAAACCACATCTTAGTATGACACCATGTAAAAACCACATCTTAGTATGACACCATGTAAAACCACATCTTAGTGTGACACCATGTAAAACCCCATCTTAGTGTGACACCATGTAAAACCACATCTTAGTATGACACCATGTAAAAAACACATCTTAGTATGACACTATGTAAAACCACATCTTAGTGTGACACCATGTAAAACCACATCTTAGTGTGACACCATGTAAAACCACATCTTAGTGTGACACCATGTAAAACGTAAAACCACATCTTAGTATGACACTATGTAAAACCACATCTTAGTGTGACACCATGTAAAACCCCATCTTAGTGTGACACCATGTAAAACGTAAAACCACATCTTAGTGTGACACCATGTAAAAACCACATCTTAGTGTGACACCATGTAAAACGTAAAACCACATCTTAGTATGACACCATGTAAAACCACATCTTAGTGTGACACCATGTAAAACCACATCTTAGTGTGACACCATGTAAAACGTAAAACCACATCTTAGTATGACACCATGTAAAACCACATCTTAGTGTGACACCATGTAAAACGTAAAACCACATCTTAGTGTGACACCATGTAAAACCACATCTTAGTGTGACACCATGTAAAACGTAAAACCACATCTTAGTTTGACACCATGTAAAACGAAAAACCACATCTTAGTGTGACACCATGTAAAACCACATCTTAGTGTGACACCATGTAAAACCACATCTTAGTGTGACACCATGTAAAACGTAAAACCACATCTTAGTATGACACTGTAAAACCCCATCTTAGTGTGACACCATGTAAAACGTAAAACCACATCTTAGTGTGACACCATGTAAAACCACATCTTAGTGTGACACCATGTAAAACGTAAAACCACATCTTAGTGTGACACCATGTAAAACCACATCTTAGTGTGACACCATGTAAAACGTAAAACCACATCTTAGTATGACACTATGTAAAACCACATCTTAGTATGACACCATGTAAAAACCACATCTTAGTATGACACCGTGTAAAACCACATCTTAGTGTGACACCATGTAAAACCCCATCTTAGTGTGACACCATGTAAAACCACATCTTAGTATGACACCATGTAAAAAACACATCTTAGTATGACACCATGTAAAACCACATCTTAGTGTGACACCATGTAAAACCCCATCTTAGTGTGACACCATGTAAAACCACATCTTAGTATGACACCATGTAAAAAACACATCTTAGTATGACACTATGTAAAACCACATCTTAGTGTGACACCATGTAAAACCACATCTTAGTGTGACACCATGTAAAACCACATCTTAGTGTGACACCATGTAAAACGTAAAACCACATCTTAGTATGACACTATGTAAAACCACATCTTAGTGTGACACCATGTAAAACCCCATCTTAGTGTGACACCATGTAAAACGTAAAACCACATCTTAGTGTTACACCATGTAAAAACCACATCTTAGTGTGACACCATGTAAAACGTAAAACCACATCTTAGTATGACACCATGTAAAACCACATCTTAGTGTGACACCATGTAAAACCCCATCTTAGTGTGACACCATGTAAAACGTAAAACCACATCTTAGTGTGACACCATGTAAAAACCACATCTTAGTGTGACACCATGTAAAACGTAAAACCACATCTTAGTATGACACTATGTAAAACCACATCTTAGTATGACACCATGTAAAAACCACATCTTAGTATGACACCATGTAAAACCACATCTTAGTGTGACACCATGTAAAACCCCATCTTAGTGTGACACCATGTAAAACCACATCTTAGTATGACACCATGTAAAAAACACATCTTAGTATGACACTATGTAAAACCACATCTTAGTGTGACACCATGTAAAACCACATCTTAGTGTGACACCATGTAAAACCACATCTTAGTGTGACACCATGTAAAACGTAAAACCACATCTTAGTATGACACTATGTAAAACCACATCTTAGTGTGACACCATGTAAAACCCCATCTTAGTGTGACACCATGTAAAACGTAAAACCACATCTTAGTGTGACACCATGTAAAAACCACATCTTAGTGTGACACCATGTAAAACGTAAAACCACATCTTAGTATGACACCATGTAAAACCACATCTTAGTGTGACACCATGTAAAACCCCATCTTAGTGTGACACCATGTAAAACGTAAAACCACATCTTAGTGTGACACCATGTAAAAACCACATCTTAGTGTGACACCATGTAAAACGTAAAACCACATCTTAGTATGACACCATGTAAAACCACATCTTAGTGTGACACCATGTAAAACGTAAAACCACATCTTAGTATGACACTATGTAAAACCACATCTTAGTGTGACACCATTTAAAACCACATCTTAGTATGACACCATGTAAAACCACATCTTAGTATGACACCATGTAAAACGTAAAACCACATCTTAGTGTGACACCATGTAAAACCACATCTTAGTGTGACACCATGTAAAACGTAAAACCACATCTCAGTGTGACACCATGTAAAACCACATCTTAGTGTGACACCATGTAAAACCACATCTTAGTGTGACACCATGTAAAAACCCATCTTAGTGTGACATCATGTAAAACCCCATCTTAGTGTGACACCATGTAAAACCACATCTTAGTGTGACACCATGCAACACCACATCTTAGTGTGACACCATGTAAAACCACATCTTAGTTTGACACCATGTAAAACCACATCTTAGTGTGACACCATGTAAAACGTAAAACCACATCTTAGTGTGACACCATGTAAAACCACATCTTAGTGTGACACCATGTAAAACGTAAAACCACATCTCAGTGTGACACCATGTAAAACCACATCTTAGTGTGACACCATGTAAAACCACATCTTAGTGTGACACCATGTAAAAACCCATCTTAGTGTGACATCATGTAAAACCCCATCTTAGTGTGACACCATGTAAAACCACATCTTAGTGTGACACCATGCAAAACCACATCTTAGTGTGACACCATGTAAAACCACATCTTAGTTTGACACCATGTAAAACCACATCTTAGTGTGACACCATGTAAAATGTAAAACCACATCTTAGTGTGACACCATGTAAAACCACATCTTAGTTTGCCACTGTGTAAAACCACATCTTAGTGTGACACCATGTAAAACCACATCTTAGTGTGACACCATGTAAAACCACATCTTAGTTTGACACCATGTAAAATGTAAAACCACATCTTAGTGTGACATCATGTAAAACCACATCTTAGTGTGACACCATGTAAAATGTAAAACCACATCTTAGTTTGCCACTGTGTAAAACCACATCTTAGTGTGACACCATGTAAAACGTAAAACCACATCTTAGTGTGACACCATGTAAAACCACATCTTAGTGTGACACCATGTAAAAACCACATCTTAGTATGACACCATGTAAAACCACATCTTAGTGTGACACCATGTAAAACCACATCTTAGTGTGACACCATGTGAAAACCCATCTTTGTGTGACATCATGTAAAACCCCATCTTAGTGTGACACCATGTAAAACCACATCTTAGTGTGACACCATGTAAAACCACATCTTAGTGTGACACCATGTAAAACCACATCTTAGTGTGACACCATGTAAAACCACATCTTAGTGTGACACCATGTAAAATGTAAAACCACATCTTAGTGTGACACCATGTAAAACCACATCTTAGTATGACACTATGTAAAACCACATCTTAGTGTGACACCATGTAAAACCACATCTTAGTGTGACACCATGTAAAATGTAAAACCACATCTTAGTGTGACACCATGTAAAACCACATCTTAGTTTGCCACTGTGTAAAACCACATCTTAGTGTGACACCATGTAAAACCACATCTTAGTGTGACACCATGTAAAACCACATCTTAGTGTGACACCATGTAAAACCACATCTTAGTTTGACACCATGTAAAATGTAAAACCACATCTTAGTGTGACACCATGTAAAACCACATCTTAGTGTGACACCATGTAAAATGTAAAACCACATCTTAGTGTGACACCATGTAAAACCACATCTTAGTGTGACACCATGTAAAACGTAAAACCACATCTTAGTGTGACACCATGTAAAACCACATCTTAGTGTGACACCATGTAAAACCACATCTTAGTGTGACACCATGTAAAATGTAAAACCACATCTTAGTGTGACACCATGTAAAACCACATCTTAGTGTGACACCATGTAAAACGTAAAACCACATCTTAGTGTGACACCATGTAAAACCACATCTTAGTGTGACACCATGTAAAAACCACATCTTAGTATGACACCATGTAAAACCACATCTTAGTGTGACACCATGTAAAACCCCATCTTAGTGTGACACCATGTAAAACCACATCTTAGTATGACACCATGTAAAAACCACATCTTAGTATGACACTATGTAAAACCACATCTTAGTGTGACACCATGTAAAACCACATCTTAGTGTGACACCATGTAAAACCACATCTTAGTGTGACACCATGTAAAACGTAAAACCACATCTTAATATGACACTATGTAAAACCACATCTTAGTGTGACACCATGTAAAACCCCATCTTAGTGTGACACCATGTAAAACGTAAAACCACATCTTAGTGTGACACCATGTAAAAACCACATCTTAGTGTGACACCATGTAAAACGTAAAACCACATCTTAGTATGACACTATGTAAAACCACATCTTAGTGTGACACCATGTAAAACCACATCTTAGTATGACACCATGTAAAACCACATCTTAGTATGACACCATGTAAAACGTAAAACCACATCTTAGTGTGACACCATGTAAAACCACATCTTAGTGTGACACCATGTAAAACGTAAAACCAGATCTTAGTGTCACACCATGTAAAACCACATCTTAGTGTGACACCATGTAAAACCACATCTTAGTGTGACACCATGTGAAAACCCATCTTTGTGTGACATCATGTAAAACCCCATCTTAGTGTGACACCATGTAAAACCACATCTTAGTGTGACACCATGTAAAACCACATCTTAGTATGACACCATGTAAAAACCACATCTTAGTATGACACTATGTAAAACCACATCTTAGTGTGACACCATGTAAAACCACATCTTAGTGTGACACCATGTAAAACCACATCTTAGTGTGACACCATGTAAAACGTAAAACCACATCTTAATATGACACTATGTAAAACCACATCTTAGTGTGACACCATGTAAAACCCCATCTTAGTGTGACACCATGTAAAACGTAAAACCACATCTTAGTGTGACACCATGTAAAAACCACATCTTAGTGTGACACCATGTAAAACGTAAAAACACATCTTAGTATGACACTATGTAAAACCACATCTTAGTGTGACACCATGTAAAACCACATCTTAGTATGACACCATGTAAAACCACATCTTAGTATGACACCATGTAAAACGTAAAACCACATCTTAGTGTGACACCATGTAAAACCACATCTTAGTGTGACACCATGTAAAACGTAAAACCAGATCTTAGTGTCACACCATGTAAAACCACATCTTAGTGTGACACCATGTAAAACCACATCTTAGTGTGACACCATGTGAAAACCCATCTTTGTGTGACATCATGTAAAACCCCATCTTAGTGTGACACCATGTAAAACCACATCTTAGTGTGACACCATGTAAAACCACATCTTAGTGTGACACCATGTAAAACCACATCTTAGTATGACACCATGTAAAACCACATCTTAGTATGACACCATGTAAAACGTAAAACCACATCTTAGTGTGACACCATGTAAAACCACATCTTAGTGTGACACCATGTAAAACGTAAAACCAGATCTTAGTGTCACACCATGTAAAACCACATCTTAGTGTGACACCATGTAAAACCACATCTTAGTGTGACACCATGTGAAAACCCATCTTTGTGTGACATCATGTAAAACCCCATCTTAGTGTGACACCATGTAAAACCACATCTTAGTGTGACACCATGTAAAACCACATCTTAGTGTGACACCATGTAAAACCACATCTTAGTGTGACACCATGTAAAACCACATCTTAGTGTGACACCATGTAAAATGTAAAACCACATCTTAGTGTGACACCATGTAAAACCACATCTTAGTATGACACTATGTAAAACCACATCTTAGTGTGACACCATGTAAAACCACATCTTAGTGTGACACCATGTAAAATGTAAAACCACATCTTAGTGTGACACCATCTAAAACCACATCTTAGTTTGCCACTGTGTAAAACCACATCTTAGTGTGACACCATGTAAAACCACATCTTAGTGTGACACCATGTAAAACCACATCTTAGTGTGACACCATGTAAAACCACATCTTAGTTTGACACCATGTAAAATGTAAAACCACATCTTAGTGTGACACCATGTAAAACCACATCTTAGTGTGACACCATGTAAAATGTAAAACCACATCTTAGTGTGACACCATGTAAAACCACATCTTAGTGTGACACCATGCAAAACGTAAAACCACATCTTAGTCTGACACCATGTAAAACCACATCTTAGTGTGACACCCTGTAAAAACCACATCTTAGTATGACACCATGTAAAACCACATCTTAGTGTGACACCATGTAAAACCCCATCTTAGTGTGACACCATGTAAAAACACATCTTAGTATGACACCATGTAAAAACCACATCTTAGTATGACACTATGTAAAACCACATCTTAGTTTGACACCATGTAAAACCACATCTTAGTGTGACACCATGTAAAACCACATCTTAGTGTGACACCATGTAAAACGTAAAACCACATCTTAGTATGACACCATGTAAAACCCCATCTTAGTGTGACACATTGTAAAACGTAAAACCACATCTTAGTGTGACACCATGTAAAAACCACATCTTAGTGTGACACCATGTAAAACGTAAAACCACATCTTAGTATGACACCATGTAAAACCACATCTTAGTGTGACACCATGTAAAACGTAAAACCACATCTTAGTATGACACTATGTAAAACCACATCTTAGTGTGACACCATGTAAAACCACATCTTAGTATGACACCATGTAAAACCACATCTTAGTATGACACCATGTAAAACGTAAAACCACATCTTAGTGTGACACCATGTAAAACCACATCTTAGTGTGACACCATGTAAAACGTAAAACCACATCTTAGTGTGACACCATGTAAAACCACATCTTAGTGTGACACCATGTGAAAACCAATCTTTGTGTGTCATCATGTGAAACCCCATCTTAGTGTGACACCATGTAAAACCACATCTTAGTGTGACACCATGTAAAACCACATCTTAGTGTGACACCATGTAAAACCACATCTTAGTGTGACACCATGTAAAACCACATCTTAGTATGACACTATGTAAAACCACATCTTAGTGTGACACCATGTAAAACCACATCTTAGTGTGACACCATGTAAAATGTAAAACCACATCTTAGTGTGACACCATGTAAAACCACATCTTAGTTTGCCACTGTGTAAAACCACATCTTAGTGTGACACCATGTAAAACCACATCTTAGTGTGACACCATGTAAAACCACATCTTAGTGTGACACCATGTAAAACCACATCTTAGTTTGACACCATGTAAAACCACATCTTAGTGTGACACCATGTAAAAACCCCATCTTAGTATGACACTCTGTAAAACCACATCTTAGTGTGACACCATGTAAAACCACATCTTAGTGTGACACCATGTAAAACCACATCTTAGTTTGACACCATGTAAAACCACATCTTAGTGTGACACCATGTAAAATGTAAAACCACATCTTAGTGTGACACCATGTAAAACCACATCTTAGTATGACACTATGTAAAACCACATCTTAGTGTGACACCATGTAAAACCACATCTTAGTGTGACACAATGTAAAATGTAAAACCACATCTTAGTGTGACACCATGTAAAACCACATCTTAGTGTGACACCATGTAAAATGTAAAACCACATCTTAGTGTGACACCATGTAAAACCACATCTTAGTGTGACACCATGTAAAACGTAAAACCACATATTAGTGTGACACCATGTAAAACCACATCTTAGTGTGACACCATGTAAAAACCACATCTTAGTATGACACCATGTAAAACCACATCTTAGTGTGACACCATGTAAAACCCCATCTTAGTGTGACACCATGTAAAACCACATCTTAGTGTGACACCATGTAAAACGTAAAACCACATCTTAATATGACACTATGTAAAACCACATCTTAGTGTGACACCATGTAAAACCCCATCTTAGTGTGACACCATGTAAAACGTAAAACCACATCTTAGTGTGACACCATGTAAAAACCACATCTTAGTGTGACACCATGTAAAACGTAAAACCACATCTTAGTATGACACCATGTAAAACCACATCTTAGTGTGACACCATGTAAAACGTAAAACCACATCTTAGTATGACACTATGTAAAACCACATCTTAGTGTGACACCATGTAAAACCACATCTTAGTATGACACCATGTAAAACCACATCTTAGTGTGACACCATGTAAAACGTAAAACCACATCTTAGTGTGACACCATGTAAAACCACATCTTAGTTTGACACCATGTAAAACCACATCTTAGTGTGACACCATGTAAAATGTAAAACCACATCTTAGTGTGACACCATGTAAAACCACATCTTAGTATGACACTATGTAAAACCACATCTTAGTGTGACACCATGTAAAACCACATCTTAGTGTGACACAATGTAAAATGTAAAACCACATCTTAGTGTGACACCATGTAAAACCACATCTTAGTGTGACACCATGTAAAATGTAAAACCACATCTTAGTGTGACACCATGTAAAACCACATCTTAGTGTGACACCATGTAAAACGTAAAACCACATATTAGTGTGACACCATGTAAAACCACATCTTAGTGTGACACCATGTAAAAACCACATCTTAGTATGACACCATGTAAAACCACATCTTAGTGTGACACCATGTAAAACCCCATCTTAGTGTGACACCATGTAAAACCACATCTTAGTATGACACCATGTAAAAACCACATCTTAGTATGACACTATGTAAAACCACATCTTAGTGTGACACCATGTAAAACCACATCTTAGTGTGACACCATGTAAAACCACATCTTAGTGTGACACCATGTAAAACGTAAAACCACATCTTAATATGACACTATGTAAAACCACATCTTAGTGTGACACCATGTAAAACCCCATCTTAGTGTGACACCATGTAAAACGTAAAACCACATCTTAGTGTGACACCATGTAAAAACCACATCTTAGTGTGACACCATGTAAAACGTAAAACCACATCTTAGTATGACACCATGTAAAACCACATCTTAGTGTGACACCATGTAAAACGTAAAACCACATCTTAGTATGACACTATGTAAAACCACATCTTAGTGTGACACCATGTAAAACCACATCTTAGTATGACACCATGTAAAACCACATCTTAGTATGACACCATGTAAAACGTAAAACCACATCTTAGTGTGACACCATGTAAAACCACATCTTAGTGTGACACCATGTAAAACGTAAAACCAGATCTTAGTGTCACACCATGTAAAACCACATCTTAGTGTGACACCATGTAAAACCACATCTTAGTGTGACACCATGTGAAAACCCATCTTTGTGTGACATCATGTAAAACCCCATCTTAGTGTGACACCATGTAAAACCACATCTTAGTGTGACACCATGTAAAACCACATCTTAGTGTGACACCATGTAAAACCACATCTTAGTATGACACTATGTAAAACAACATCTTAGTGTGACACCATGTAAAACCACATCTTAGTGTGACACCATGTAAAATGTAAAACCACATCTTAGTGTGACACCATGTAAAACCACATCTTAGTTTGCCACTGTGTAAAACCACATCTTAGTGTGACACCATGTAAAACCACATCTTAGTGTGACACCATGTAAAACCACATCTTAGTGTGACACCATGTAAAACCACATCTTAGTTTGACACCATGTGAAACCACATCTTAGTGTGACACCATGTAAAACCCCATCTTAGTGTGACACCATGTAAAACCACATCTTAGTATGACACCATGTAAAAACCCCATCTTAGTATGACACTATGTAAAACCACATCTTAGTGTGACACCATGTAAAACCACATCTTAGTGTGACACCATGTAAAACCACATCTTAGTTTGACACCATGTAAAACCACATCTTAGTGTGACACCATGTAAAATGTAAAACCACATCTTAGTGTGACACCATGTAAAACCACATCTTAGTATGACACTATGTAAAACCACATCTTAGTGTGACACCATGTAAAACCACATCTTAGTGTGACACAATGTAAAATGTAAAACCACATCTTAGTGTGACACCATGTAAAACCACATCTTAGTGTGACACCATGTAAAACCACATCTTAGTGTGACACCATGTAAAATGTAAAACCATGTAAAACCACATCTTAGTTTGACACCATGTAAAACCACATCTTAGTGTGACACCATGTAAAACCCCATCTTAGTGTGACACCATGTAAAACCACATCTTAGTATGACACCATGTAAAAACCCCATCTTAGTATGACACTATGTAAAACCACATCTTAGTGTGACACCATGTAAAACCACATCTTAGTGTGACACCATGTAAAACCACATCTTAGTTTGACACCATGTAAAACCACATCTTAGTGTGACACCATGTAAAATGTAAAACCACATCTTAGTGTGACACCATGTAAAACCACATCTTAGTATGACACTATGTAAAACCACATCTTAGTGTGACACCATGTAAAACCACATCTTAGTGTGACACAATGTAAAATGTAAAACCACATCTTAGTGTGACACCATGTAAAACCACATCTTAGTGTGACACCATGTAAAACCACATCTTAGTGTGACACCATGTAAAATGTAAAACCACATCTTAGTGTGACACCATGTAAAACCACATCTTAGTGTGACACCATGTAAAACGTAAAACCACATATTAGTGTGACACCATGTAAAACCACATCTTAGTGTGACACCATGTAAAAACCACATCTTAGTATGACACCATGTAAAACCACATCTTAGTGTGACACCATGTAAAACCCCATCTTAGTGTGACACCATGTAAAACCACATCTTAGTATGACACCATGTAAAAACCACATCTTAGTATGACACTATGTAAAACCACATCTTAGTGTGACACCATGTAAAACCACATCTTAGTGTGACACCATGTAAAACCACATCTTAGTGTGACACCATGTAAAACGTAAAACCACATCTTAATATGACACTATGTAAAACCACATCTTAGTGTGACACCATGTAAAACCCCATCTTAGTGTGACACCATGTAAAACGTAAAACCACATCTTAGTGTGACACCATGTAAAAACCACATCTTAGTGTGACACCATGTAAAACGTAAAACCACATCTTAGTATGACACCATGTAAAACCACATCTTAGTGTGACACCATGTAAAACGTAAAACCACATCTTAGTATGACACTATGTAAAACCACATCTTAGTGTGACACCATGTAAAACCACATCTTAGTATGACACCATGTAAAACCACATCTTAGTATGACACCATGTAAAACGTAAAACCACATCTTAGTGTGACACCATGTAAAACCACATCTTAGTGTGACACCATGTAAAACGTAAAACCAGATCTTAGTGTCACACCATGTAAAACCACATCTTAGTGTGACACCATGTAAAACCACATCTTAGTGTGACACCATGTGAAAACCCATCTTTGTGTGACATCATGTAAAACCCCATCTTAGTGTGACACCATGTAAAACCACATCTTAGTGTGACACCATGTAAAACCACATCTTAGTGTGACACCATGTAAAACCACATCTTAGTGTGACACCATGTAAAACCACATCTTAGTGTGACACCATGTAAAATGTAAAACCACATCTTAGTGTGACACCATGTAAAACCACATCTTAGTATGACACTATGTAAAACCACATCTTAGTGTGACACCATGTAAAACCACATCTTAGTGTGACACCATGTAAAATGTAAAACCACATCTTAGTGTGACACCATCTAAAACCACATCTTAGTTTGCCACTGTGTAAAACCACATCTTAGTGTGACACCATGTAAAACCACATCTTAGTGTGACACCATGTAAAACCACATCTTAGTGTGACACCATGTAAAAACCACATCTTAGTATGACACCATGTAAAACCACATCTTAGTGTGACACCATGTAAAACCCCATCTTAGTGTGACACCATGTAAAAACACATCTTAGTATGACACCATGTAAAAACCACATCTTAGTATGACACTATGTAAAACCACATCTTAGTTTGACACCATGTAAAACCACATTTTAGTGTGACACCATGTAAAACCACATCTTAGTGTGACACCATGTAAAACGTAAAACCACATCTTAGTATGACACTATGTAAAACCACATCTTAGTGTGACACCATGTAAAACCCCATCTTAGTGTGACACATTGTAAAACGTAAAACCACATCTTAGTGTGACACCATGTAAAAACCACATCTTAGTGTGACACCATGTAAAACGTAAAACCACATCTTAGTATGACACCATGTAAAACCACATCTTAGTGTGACACCATGTAAAACGTAAAACCACATCTTAGTATGACACTATGTAAAACCACATCTTAGTGTGACACCATGTAAAACCACATCTTAGTATGACACCATGTAAAACCACATCTTAGTATGACACCATGTAAAACGTAAAACCACATCTTAGTGTGACACCATGTAAAACCACATCTTAGTGTGACACCATGTAAAACCACATCTTAGTGTGACACCATGTAAAACCACATCTTAGTGTGACACCATGTGAAAACCCATCTTTGTGTGTCATCATGTGAAACCCCATCTTAGTGTGACACCATGTAAAACCACATCTTAGTGTGACACCATGTAAAACCACATCTTAGTGTGACACCATGTAAAACCACATCTTAGTGTGACACCATGTAAAACCACATCTTAGTATGACACTATGTAAAACCACATCTTAGTGTGACACCATGTAAAACCACATCTTAGTGTGACACCATGTAAAATGTAAAACCACATCTTAGTGTGACACCATGTAAAACCACATCTTAGTTTGCCACTGTGTAAAACCACATCTTAGTGTGACACCATGTAAAACCACATCTTAGTGTGACACCATGTAAAACCACATCTTAGTGTGACACCATGTAAAACCACATCTTAGTTTGACACCATGTAAAACCACATCTTAGTGTGACACCATGTAAAACCCCATATTAGTGTGACACCATGTAAAACCACATCTTAGTATGACACCATGTAAAAACCCCATCTTAGTATGACACTATGTAAAACCACATCTTAGTGTGACACCATGTAAAACCACATCTTAGTGTGACACCATGTAAAACCACATCTTAGTTTGACACCATGTAAAACCACATCTTAGTGTGACACCATGTAAAATGTAAAACCACATCTTAGTGTGACACCATGTAAAACCACATCTTAGTATGACACTATGTAAAACCACATCTTAGTGTGACACCATGTAAAACCACATCTTAGTGTGACACAATGTAAAATGTAAAACCACATCTTAGTGTGACACCATGTAAAACCACATCTTAGTGTGACACCATGTAAAACCACATCTTAGTTTGACACCATGTAAAATGTAAAACCACATCTTAGTGTGACATCATGTAAAACCACATCTTAGTGTGACACCATGTAAAATGTAAAACCACATCTTAGTGTGACACCATGTAAAACGTAAAACCACATCTTAGTGTGACACCATGTAAAACCACATCTTAGTGTGACACCATGTAAAAACCACATCTTAGTATGACACCATGTAAAACCACATCTTAGTGTGACACCATGTAAAACCCCATCTTAGTGTGACACCATGTAAAACCACATCTTAGTATGACACCATGTAAAAACCACATCTTAGTATGACACTATGTAAAACCACATCTTAGTGTGACACCATGTAAAACCACATCTTAGTGTGACACCATGTAAAACCACATCTTAGTGTGACACCATGTAAAACGTAAAACCACATCTTAGTATGACACTATGTAAAACCACATCTTAGTGTGACACCATGTAAAACCCCATCTTAGTGTGACACCATGTAAAACGTAAAACCACATCTTAGTGTCACACCATGTAAAAACCACATCTTAGTGTGACACCATGTAAAACGTAAAACCACATCTTAGTATGACACCATGTAAAACCACATCTTAGTGTGACACCATGTAAAACCACATCTTAGTATGACACCATGTAAAACCACATCTTAGTATGACACCATGTAAAACGTAAAACCACATCTTAGTGTGACACCATGTAAAACCACATCTTAGTGTGACACCATGTAAAACGTAAAACCACATCTTAGTGTCACACCATGTAAAACCACATCTTAGTGTGACACCATGTAAAACCACATCTTAGTGTGACACCATGTGAAAACCCATCTTTGTGTGACATCATGTAAAACCCCATCTTAGTGTGACACCATGTAAAACCACATCTTAGTGTGACACCATGTAAAACCACATCTTAGTGTGACACCATGTAAAACCACATCTTAGTGTGACACCATGTAAAACCACATCTTAGTGTGACACCATGTAAAACCACATCTTAGTTTGACACCATGTAAAATGTAAAACCACATCTTAGTGTGACACCATGTAAAATGTAAAACCACATCTTAGTGTGACACCATGTAAAACCACATCTTAGTGTGACACCATGTAAAACGTAAAACCACATCTTAGTGTGACACCATGTAAAACCACATCTTAGTGTGACACCATGTAAAAACCACATCTTAGTATGACACCATGTAAAACCACATCTTAGTGTGACACCATGTAAAACCCCATCTTAGTGTGACACCATGTAAAACCACATCTTAGTATGACACCATGTAAAAACCACATCTTAGTATGACACTATGTAAAACCACATCTTAGTGTGACACCATGTAAAACCACATCTTAGTGTGACACCATGTAAAACCACTACTTAGTGTGACACCATGTAAAACGTAAAACCACATCTTAGTATGACACTATGTAAAACCACATCTTAGTGTGACACCATGTAAAACCACATCTTAGTATGACACCATGTAAAACCACATCTTAGTATGACACCATGTAAAACGTAAAACCACATCTTAGTGTGACACCATGTAAAACCACATCTTAGTGTGACACCATGTAAAACGTAAGACCACATCTTAGTGTGACACCATGTAAAACCACATCTTAGTGTGACACCATGTAAAACCACATCTTAGTGTGACACCATGTGAAAACCCATCTTTGTGTGACATCATGTAAAACCCCATCTTAGTGTGACACCATGTAAAACCACATCTTAGTGTGACACCATGTAAAACCACATCTTAGTGTGACACCATGTAAAACCACATCTTAGTGTGACACCATGTAAAACCACATCTTAGTGTGACACCATGTAAAACCCATCTTTGTGTGACATCATGTAAAACCCCATCTTAGTGTGACACCATGTAAAACCACATCTTAGTATGACACTATGTAAAACCACATCTTAGTGTGACACCATGTAAAACCACATCTTAGTGTGACACCATGTAAAATGTAAAACCACATCTTAGTGTGACACCATGTAAAACCACATCTTAGTTTGCCACTGTGTAAAACCACATCTTAGTGTGACACCATGTAAAACCACATCTTAGTGTGACACCATGTAAAACCACATCTTAGTGTGACACCATGTAAAACCACATCTTAGTTTGACACCATGTAAAATGTAAAACCACATCTTAGTGTGACACCATGTAAAACCACATCTTAGTGTGACACCATGTAAAACGTAAAACCACATCTTAGTGTGACACCATGTAAAACCACATCTTAGTGTGACACCATGTAAAACCACATCTTAGTGTGACACCATGTAAAATGTAAAACCACATCTTAGTGTGACACCATGTAAAACCACATCTTAGTGTGACACCATGTAAAACGTAAAACCACATCTTAGTGTGACACCATGTAAAACCACATCTTAGTGTGACACCATGTAAAAACCACATCTTAGTATGACACCATGTAAAACCACATCTTAGTGTGACACCATGTAAAAACCACATCTTAGTATGACACCATGTAAAACCACATCTTAGTGTGACACCATGTAAAACCCCATCTTAGTGTGACACCATGTAAAACCACATCTTAGTGTGACACCATGTAAAACGTAAAACCACATCTTAATATGACACTATGTAAAACCACATCTTAGTGTGACACCATGTAAAACCCCATCTTAGTGTGACACCATGTAAAACCACATCTTAGTGTGACACCATGTAAAATGTAAAACCACATCTTAGTGTGACACCATGTAAAACCACATCTTAGTATGACACTATTTAAAACCACATCTTAGTGTGACACCATGTAAAACCACATCTTAGTGTGACACCATGTAAAATGTAAAACCACATCTTAGTGTGACACCATGTAAAACCACATCTTAGTTTGCCACTGTGTAAAACCACATCTTAGTGTGACACCATGTAAAACCACATCTTAGTGTGACACCATGTAAAACGACATCTTAGTGTGACACCATGTAAAACCACATCTTAGTTTGACACCATGTAAAATGTAAAACCACATCTTAGTGTGACACCATGTAAAACCACATCTTAGTATGACACTATGTAAAACCACATCTTAGTGTGACACCATGTAAAACCACATCTTAGTGTGACACCATGTAAAATGTAAAACCACATCTTAGTGTGACACCATGTAAAACCACATCTTAGTTTGCCACATCTTAGTGTGACACCATGTGTGACACCATGTAAAACCACATCTTAGTGTGACACCATGTAAAACCACATCTTAGTGTGACACCATGTAAAATGTAAAACCACATCTTAGTGTGACACCATGTAAAACCACATCTTAGTGTGACACCATGTAAAACGTAAAACCACATCTTAGTGTGACACCATGTAAAACCACATCTTAGTGTGACACCATGTAAAACCACATCTTAGTGTGACACCATGTAAAATGTAAAACCACATCTTAGTGTGACACCATGTAAAACCACATCTTAGTGTGACACCATGTAAAATGTAAAACCCCATCTTAGTGTGACACCATGTAAAACCACATCTTAGTGTGACACCATGTAAAACGTAAAACCACATCTTAATATGACACTATGTAAAACCACATCTTAGTGTGACACCATGTAAAACCCCATCTTAGTGTGACACCATGTAAAACCACATCTTAGTGTGACACCATGTAAAATGTAAAACCACATCTTAGTGTGACACCATGTAAAACCACATCTTAGTATGACACTATGTAAAACCACATCTTAGTGTGACACCATGTAAAACCACATCTTAGTGTGACACCATGTAAAATGTAAAACCACATCTTAGTGTGACACCATGTAAAACCACATCTTAGTTTGCCACTGTGTAAAACCACATCTTAGTGTGACACCATGTAAAACCACATCTTAGTGTGACACCATGTAAAACCACATCTTAGTGTGACACCATGTAAAACCACATCTTAGTTTGACACCATGTAAAATGTAAAACCACATCTTAGTGTGACACCATGTAAAACCACATCTTAGTATGACACTGTGTAAAACCACATCTTAGTGTGACACCATGTAAAACCACATCTTAGTGTGACACCATGTAAAATGTAAAACCACATCTTAGTGTGACACCATGTAAAACCACATCTTAGTTTGCCACTGTGTAAAACCACATCTTAGTGTGACACCATGTAAAACCACATCTTAGTGTGACACCATGTAAAATGTAAAACCACATCTTAGTGTGACACCATGTAAAACCACATCTTAGTGTGACACCATGTAAAACGTAAAACCACATCTTAGTGTGACACCATGTAAAACCACATCTTAGTGTGACACCATGTAAAACCACATCTTAGTGTGACACCATGTAAAATGTAAAACCACATCTTAGTGTGACACCATGTAAAACCACATCTTAGTGTGACACCATGTAAAACGTAAAACCACATCTTAGTGTGACACCATGTAAAACCACATCTTAGTGTGACACCATGTAAAAACCACATCTTAGTATGACACCATGTAAAACCACATCTTAGTGTGACACCATGTAAAACGTAAAACCACATCTTAGTGTGACACCATGTAAAACCACATCTTAGTGTGACACCATGTAAAAACCACATCTTAGTGTGACACCATGTAAAAACCACATCTTAGTATGACACCATGTAAAACCACATCTTAGTGTGACACCATGTAAAACCCCATCTTAGTGTGACACCATGTAAAACCACATCTTAGTGTGACACCATGTAAAACGTAAAACCACATCTTAATATGACACTATGTAAAACCACATCTTAGTGTGACACCATGTAAAACCCCATCTTAGTGTGACACCATGTAAAACCACATCTTAGTTTGACACCATGTAAAATGTAAAACCACATCTTAGTGTGACACCATGTAAAACCACATCTTAGTATGACACTCTGTAAAACCACATCTTAGTGTGACACCATGTAAAACCACATCTTAGTGTGACACCATGTAAAATGTAAAACCACATCTTAGTGTGACACCATGTAAAACCACATCTTAGTTTGCCACTGTGTAAAACCACATCTTAGTGTGACACCATGTAAAACCACATCTTAGTGTGACACCATGTAAAATGTAAAACCACATCTTAGTGTGACACCATGTAAAACCACATCTTAGTGTGACACCATGTAAAACGTAAAACCACATCTTAGTGTGACACCATGTAAAACCACATCTTAGAGTGACACCATGTAAAACCACATCTTAGTGTGACACCATGTAAAATGTAAAACCACATCTTAGTGTGACACCATGTAAAACCACATCTTAGTGTGACACCATGTAAAACGTAAAACCACATCTTAGTGTGACACCATGTAAAACCACATCTTAGTGTGACACCATGTAAAAACCACATCTTAGTATGACACCATGTAAAACCACATCTTAGTGTGACACCATGTAAAACGTAAAACCACATCTTAGTGTGACACCATGTAAAACCACATCTTAGTGTGACACCATGTAAAAACCACATCTTAGTATGACACCATGTAAAACCACATTTTAGTGTGACACCATGTAAAAACCACATCTTAGTATGACACCATGTAAAACCACATCTTAGTGTGACACCATGTAAAACCCCATCTTAGTGTGACACCATGTAAAACCACATCTTAGTGTGACACCATGTAAAACGTAAAACCACATCTTAATATGACACTATGTAAAACCACATCTTAGTGTGACACCATGTAAAACCCCATCTTAGTGTGACACCATGTAAAACCACATCTTAGTGTGACACCATGTAAAATGTAAAGCCACATCTTAGTGTGACACCATGTAAAACCACATCTTAGTATGACACTATGTAAAACCACATCTTAGTGTGACACCATGTAAAACCACATCTTAGTGTGACACCATGTAAAATGTAAAACCACATCTTAGTGTGACACCATGTAAAACCACATCTTAGTTTGCCACTGTGTAAAACCACATCTTAGTGTGACACCATGTAAAACCACATCTTAGTGTGACACCATGTAAAACCACATCTTAGTTTGACACCATGTAAAATGTAAAACCACATCTTAGTGTGACACCATGTAAAACCACATCTTAGTGTGACACCATGTAAAATGTAAAACCACATCTTAGTGTGACACCATGTAAAACCACATCTTAGTGTGACACCATGTAAAATGTAAAACCACATCTTAGTGTGACACCATGTAAAACCACATCTTAGTGTGACACCATGTAAAACCACATCTTAGTGTGACACCATGTAAAACCACATCTTAGTTTGACACCATGTAAAATGTAAAACCACATCTTAGTGTGACACCATGTAAAACCACATCTTAGTGTGACACCATGTAAAATGTAAAACCACATCTTAGTGTGACACTATGTAAAACCACATCTTAGTGTGACACCATGTAAAACGTAAAACCACATCTTAGTGTGACACCATGTAAAACCACATCTTAGTGTGACACCATGTAAAACCACATCTTAGTGTGACACCATGTAAAATGTAAAACCACATCTTAGTGTGACACCATGTAAAACCACATCTTAGTGTGACACCATGTAAAAACCACATCTTAGTATGACACCATGTAAAACCACATCTTAGTGTGACACCATGTAAAAACCACATCTTAGTATGACACCATGTAAAACCACATCTTAGTGTGACACCATGTAAAACCCCATCTTAGTGTGACACCATGTAAAACCACATCTTAGTGTGACACCATGTAAAACGTAAAACCACATCTTAATATGACACTATGTAAAACCACATCTTAGTGTGACACCATGTAAAACCCCATCTTAGTGTGACACCATGTAAAACCACATCTTAGTGTGACACCATGTAAAATGTAAAGCCACATCTTAGTGTGACACCATGTAAAACCACATCTTAGTATGACACTATGTAAAACCACATCTTAGTGTGACACCATGTAAAACCACATCTTAGTGTGACACCATGTAAAATGTAAAACCACATCTTAGTGTGACACCATGTAAAACCACATCTTAGTTTGCCACTGTGTAAAACCACATCTTAGTGTGATACCATGTAAAACCACATCTTAGTGTGACACCATGTAAAACCACATCTTAGTGTGACACCATGTAAAACCACATCTTAGTTTGACACCATGTAAAATGTAAAACCACATCTTAGTGTGACACCATGTAAAACCACATCTTAGTGTGACACCATGTAAAATGTAAAACCACATCTTAGTGTGACACCATGTAAAACCACATCTTAGTGTGACACCATGTAAAATGTAAAACCACATCTTAGTGTGACACCATGTAAAACCACATCTTAGTGTGACACCATGTAAAACCACATCTTAGTGTGACACCATGTAAAACCACATCTTAGTTTGACACCATGTAAAATGTAAAACCACATCTTAGTGTGACACCATGTAAAACCACATCTTAGTGTGACACCATGTAAAATGTAAAACCACATCTTAGTGTGACACTATGTAAAACCACATCTTAGTGTGACACCATGTAAAACGTAAAACCACATCTTAGTGTGACACCATGTAAAACCACATCTTAGTGTGACACCATGTAAAACCACATCTTAGTGTGACACCATGTAAAATGTAAAACCACATCTTAGTGTGACACCATGTAAAACCACATCTTAGTGTGACACCATGTAAAACGTAAAACCACATCTTAGTGTGACACCATGTAAAACCACATCTTAGTGTGACACCATGTAAAAACCACATCTTAGTATGACACCATGTAAAACCACATCTTAGTGTGACACCATGTAAAAACCACATCTTAGTATGACACCATGTAAAACCACATCTTAGTGTGACACCATGTAAAACCCCATCTTAGTGTGACACCATGTAAAACCACATCTTAGTGTGACACCATGTAAAACGTAAAACCACATCTTAATATGACACTATGTAAAACCACATCTTAGTGTGACACCATGTAAAACCCCATCTTAGTGTGACACCATGTAAAACCACATCTTAGTGTGACACCATGTAAAATGTAAAACCACATCTTAGTGTGACACCATGTAAAACCACATCTTAGTATGACACTACGTAAAACCACATCTTAGTGTGACACCATGTAAAACCACATCTTAGTGTGACACCATGTAAAATGTAAAACCACATCTTAGTGTGACACCATGTAAAACCACATCTTAGTTTGCCACTGTGTAAAACCACATCTTAGTGTGACACCATGTAAAACCACATCTTAGTGTGACACCATGTAAAACCACATCTTAGTGTGACACCATGTAAAACCACATCTTAGTTTGACACCATGTAAAATGTAAAACCACATCTTAGTGTGACACCATGTAAAACCACATCTTAGTGTGACACCATGTAAAATGTAAAACCACATCTTAGTGTGACACCATGTAAAACCACATCTTAGTGTGACACCATGTAAAACGTAAAACCACATCTTAGTGTGACACCATGTAAAACCACATCTTAGTGTGACACCATGTAAAATGTAAAACCACATCTTAGTGTGACACCATGTAAAACCACATCTTAGTGTGACACCATGTAAAACGTAAAACCACATCTTAGTGTGACACCATGTAAAACAACATCTTAGTGTGACACCATGTAAAACCACATCTTAGTGTGACACCATGTAAAAACCACATCTTAGTATGACACCATGTAAAACCACATCTTAGTGTGACACCATGTAAAACCACATCTTAGTGTGACACCATGTAAAACGTAAAACCACATCTTAATATGACACTATGTAAAACCACATCTTAGTGTGACACCATGTAAAACCCCATCTTAGTGTGACACCATGTAAAACGTAAAACCACATCTTAGTGTGACACCATGTAAAAACCACATCTTAGTGTGACACCATGTAAAAACCACATCTTAGTATGACACCATGTAAAACCACATCTTAGTGTGACACCATGTAAAACCCCATCTTAGTGTGACACCATGTAAAACCACATCTTAGTATGACACCATGTAAAAACCACATCTTAGTATGACACTATGTAAAACCACATCTTAGTTTGACACCATGTAAAACCACATCTTAGTGTGACACCATGTAAAACCACATCTTAGTGTGACACCATGTAAAACGTAAAACCACATCTTAGTATGACACTATGTAAAACCACATCTTAGTGTGACACCATGTAAAACCCCATCTTAGTGTGACACATTGTAAAACGTAAAACCACATCTTAGTGTGACACCATGTAAAAACCACATCTTAGTGTGACACCATGTAAAACCACATCTTAGTGTGACACCATGTAAAACGTAAAACCACATCTTAGTATGACACTATGTAAAACCACATCTTAGTATGACACCATGTAAAACCACATCTTAGTGTGACACCATGTAAAACGTAAAACCACATCTTAGTGTGACACCATGTAAAAACCACATCTTAGTGTGACACCATGTAAAACGTAAAACCACATCTTAGTGTGACACCATGTAAAACCACATCTTAGTGTGACACCATGTAAAACGTAAAACCACATCTTAGTGTGACACCATGTAAAACCACATCTTAGTGTGACACCATGTAAAACCACATCTTAGTGTGACACCATGTGAAAACCCATCTTTGTGTGTCATCATGTGAAACTCCATCTTAGTGTGACACCATGTAAAACCACATCTTAGTGTGACACCATGTAAAACCACATCTTAGTGTGACACCATGTAAAACCACATCTTAGTGTGACACCATGTAAAACCACATCTTAGTGTGACACCATGTAAAATGTAAAACCACATCTTAGTGTGACACCATGTAAAACCACATCTTAGTATGACACTATGTAAAACCACATCTTAGTGTGACACCATGTAAAACCACATCTTAGTGTGACACCATGTAAAATGTAAAACCACATCTTAGTGTGACACCATGTAAAACCACATCTTAGTTTGCCACTGTGTAAAACCACATCTTAGTGTGACACCATGTAAAACCACATCTTAGTGTGACACCATGTAAAACCACATCTTAGTGTGACACCATGTAAAACCACATCTTAGTTTGACACCATGTAAAATGTAAAACCACATCTTAGTGTGACACCATGTAAAACCACATCTTAGTGTGACACCATGTAAAATGTAAAACCACATCTTAGTGTGACACCATGTAAAACCACATCTTAGTGTGACACCATGTAAAACCACATCTTAGTAAAACCACATCTTAGTGTGACACCATGTAAAACCACATCTTAGTGTGACACCATGTAAAACCACATCTTAGTGTGACACCATGTAAAATGTAAAACCACATCTTAGTGTGACACCATGTAAAACCACATCTTAGTGTGACACCATGTAAAACCACATCTTAGTGTGACACCATGTAAAACGTAAAACCACATCTTAGTGTGACAACATGTAAAACCACATCTTAGTGTGACACCATGTAAAACCACATCTTAGTTTGCCACTGTTTAAAACCACATCTTAGTGTGACACCATGTAAAACGTAAAACCACATCTTAGTGTGACACCATGTAAAACCACATCTTAGTGTGACACCATGTAAAACGTAAAACCACATCTTAGTGTGACACCATGTAAAACCACATCTTAGTGTGACACCATGTAAAACCACATCTTAGTGTGACAACATGTAAAACCACATCTTAGTGTGACACCATGTAAAACCACATCTTAGTGTGACACCATGTAAAACGTAAAACCACATCTTAGTGTGACACCATGTAAAACCACATCTTAGTGTGACACTATGTAAAACCACATCTTAGTGTGACACCATGTAAAACCACATCTTAGTTTCACAACATGTAAAACCACATCTTAGTGTGACACCATGTAAAACCACATCTTAGTGTGACACCATGTAAAACCACATCTTAGTTTCACAACATGTAAAACCACATCTTAGTGTGACACCATGTAAAACCACATCTTAGTGTGACACCATGTAAAACCCTATCTTAGTGTGACACTATGTAAAACCACATCTTAGTGTGACACCATGTAAAACCACATCTTAGTTTGCCACTGTGTAAAACCACATCTTAGTGTGACACCATGTAAAACCACATCTTAGTGTGACACCATGTAAAACCACATCTTAGTTTGCCACTGTGTAAAACCCCATCTTAGTGTGACACCATGTAAAACCACATCTTAGTGTGACACCATGTAAAACGTAAAACCACATCTTAGTGTGACACCATGTAAAACCACATCTTAGTGTGACACCATGTAAAACCCCATCTTAGTGTGACACCATGTAAAACCACATCTTAGTGTGACACCATTTAAAACCACATCTTAGTTTGCCACTGTGTAAAACCCCATCTTAGTGTGACACCATGTAAAACCACATCTTAGTGTGACACCATGTAAAACGTAAAACCACATCTTAGTGTGACACCATGTAAAACCACATCTTAGTGTGGCACCATGTAAAACGTAAAACCACATCTTAGTGTGACACCATGTAAAACCACATCTTAGTTTGACACCATGTAAAACCACATCTTAGTGTGACACCATGTAAAACCACATCTTAGTGTGGCACCATGTAAAACGTAAAACCACATCTTAGTGTGACACCATGTAAAACCACATCTTAGTGTGACACCATGTAAAACCACATCTTAGTGTGACACAATGTAAAACCACATCTTATTATGACACCATGTAAAACCACATCTTAGTATGTAACTATGTAAAACCACATCTTAGTATAAGACCATGTAAAACGTAAAACCACATCTTAGTATGACACTATGTAAAACCACATCTTAGTGTGACACCATGTAAAACCACATCTTAGTATGACACCATGTAAAACGTAAAACCACATCTTAGTGTGACACCATGTAAATGGTAAAACCACATCTTAGTATGAGACCATGTAAAACGTAAAACCACATCTTAGTATGACACTATGTAAAACCACATCTTAGTGTGACACCATGTAAAACCACATCTTAGTGTGACACCATGTAAAACCCCATCTTAGTGTGACACCATGTAAAACCACATCTTAGTGTGACACTATGTAAAACGTAAAACCACATCTTAGTGTGACACCATGTAAAACCACATCTTAGTGTGACACCATGTAAAACCACATCTTTGTATGAGACCATGTAAAACCACATCTTAGTATGAGACCATGTAAAACCACATCCTTAGTTTGCCACTGTGTAAAACCACATCCTTAGTTTGCCACTGTGTAAAACCACATCCTTAGTTTGCCACTGTGTAAAACCACATCCTTAGTTTGCCACTGTGTAAAACCACATCCTTAGTATGCCACTGTGTAAAACCACATCCTTAGTTTGCCACTGTGTAAAACCACATCCTTAGTATGCCATTGTGTAAAACCACTTCCTTAGTTTGCCACTGTGTAAAACCACATCCTTAGTATGCCACTGTGTAAAACCACATCCTTAGTATGCCACTGTGTAAACCACATCCTTAGTATGCCACTGTGTAAAACCACATCCTTAGTATGCCACTGTGTAAAACCACATCCTTAGTATGCCACTGTGTAAAACAAGCATAGCTACATTTAATTAAGGGCTTTATTGTATCAGTAAGTTGGATAATT
Organism: Oncorhynchus clarkii lewisi; assembly: GCF_045791955.1. Taxonomy (NCBI): domain Eukaryota; kingdom Metazoa; phylum Chordata; class Actinopteri; order Salmoniformes; family Salmonidae; genus Oncorhynchus; species Oncorhynchus clarkii. The sequence goes on along the minus strand of NC_092169.1, from coordinate 44,521,404 downwards.
GCCTGCTGCCTGTTGGACTGTGAAATTGTTCTGTTATTGTGTAATTGGGCTTCAGAAACTTGTATATTATTATTTTTACCTTGTGCAAAACATTTCTAAGACAACTGAAATAGATTTCTCATAACATTCTTTGTGGGAACTTTTCTCTCCCTATTATCTGTATCTTTCAGACCATTCTTTAAAACTTTTTCCCTCAGCATCTGTACCATTCATAGCGGATAAGTTCACATTTAGCCCCTGCTTGAAAGTGAACTGCTTAAATCTGCTATCTGTGTTAGCCTTGCCCCGGCAGCCCCAGCCAGACCCCCTACGAGGTGGGAAAATCCACTTGTCCATCCGTCCATGACAGGCCCATGTTGAGCCAGACTGCATCAGACCCCTTAGCAGCCAGAATGATTGACACTCTTTCACTTCAAGCCTTACTCAAGGGGTGGAGCCCGCTGACTGTCACACTTGATGGGTGTTGAGCAGGACACGTTCATCCAGAGCTGAGTGTGGCCCCTCTGAACTATAGGGGACCCTCTTCCCTCAAGCCGCTGTCCTAAGCCAGAGAGACCCTTACTTGTTAGCATGTTGGTATGTCCTGTCCTGACTGGAGATACTGCTACAGTAGGTGCTGCTGATCTGGCAACACAGCTCACCACCAATGAGAAGTTAGCTTGTTAGCAGAGGGTGAATGTGCCCACAGCTCCAGATGTTTGCAGAGAGTGAAGGTGCCCACAGCTCCAGATGTTTGCAGAGAGTGAAGGTGCCCACAGCTCCAGATATTTGCAGAGAGTGAAGGTACCCACAGCTCCAGATGTTGGCAGAGGGTGAAGGTGCCCACAGCTCCAGATGTTGGCAGAGGGTGAAGGTGCCCACAACTCCAGATGTTGGCAGAGGGTGAAGGTTCCCACATCTCCAGATGTTGGCAGAGGGTGAAGGTTCCCACATCTCCAGATGTTGGCAGAGGGTGAAGGTGCCCACAGCTCCAGATGTTGGCAGAGGGTGAAGGTGCCCACAACTCCAGATGTTGGCAGAGGGTGAAGGTTCCCACATCTCCAGATGTTGGCAGAGGGTGAAGGTTCCCACATCTCCAGATGTTGGCAGAGGGTGAAGGTGCCCACAGCTCCAGATGTTGGCAGAGGGTGAAGGTTCCCACATCTCCAGATGTTGGCAGGGGGTGAAGGTGCCCACGGCTCTAGATGTTGGCAGAGGGTGAAGGTGCCCACAGCTCCAGATGTTGGCAGAGGGTGAAGGTTCCCACATCTCCAGATGTTGGCAGAGGGTGAAGGTGCCCACAGCTCTAGATGTTGGCAGAGGGTAAAGGTTTCCACAGCTCTAGATGTTGGCAGAGGGTGAAGGTGCCCACAGCTCTAGATGTTGGCAGAGGGTGAAGGTGCCCATAGCTCTAGATGTTGGCAGAGGGTGAAGGTGCCCACAGCTCCAGATGTTGGCAGAGGGTGAAGGTGCCCACAGCTCCAGATGCTGGCAGAGGGTGAAGGTGCCCACAGCTCCCAATGTTGGCAGAGGGTGAAGATGCAGATCCACCATGCATGCTCGGAGAAGCACAGAGAAAAGTTATATTTTTAACATAGCTACTGGGATGATGTAAATTAAACTAGGCTGCATTACACGCACCACATCTGTCCAGGCAAAAACAGGCCATATTGTATCCCATCTGCCTAGTGTGGGCACAACTCTGCCCAAGAACAGGCCATATTGTATCCCATCTGCCTAGTGTGGGCACAACTCTGCCCAAGAACAGGCCATATTGTATCCCATCTGCCTAGTGTGGGCACAACTCTGCCCAAGAACAGGCCATATTGTATCCCATCTGCCTAGTGTGGGCACAACTCTCCCCAAGAACAGGCCATATTGTATTCCATCTGCCTAGTGTGGGCACAACTCTGCCCCAAAACAGGCCATATTGTATTCCATCTGCCTAGTGTGGGCACAACTCTGCCCCAAAACAGGCCATATTGTATCCCATCTGCCTAGTGTGGGCACAACTATCCCCAAGAACAGGCCATATTGTATCCCATCTGCCTAGTGTGGGCACAACTCTGCCCTAGAACAGTCCATATTGTATCCCATCTGCCTAGTGTGGGCACAACTCTCCCCAAGAACAGGCCATATTGTATCCCATCTGCCTAGTGTGGGCACAACTCTGCCCAAGAACAGGGCCATTTAAAAAAAAATGTAATTCATAGGCATGAAACAGCAGGTTTTTAATGCTGCTTTGAGAATGGTGAGCATCTCAACCTTTGGCAACTGAGAACCAGCTTCTGTCGCTCTGGTGTCTACGCTCAACATTTGAATTTGATTTGTCAGGCAACATGGCAGTACCGAAAAATCCATGTCTCTCTTGTGTGTCGTTCCAAGTAAAATAGAGCGCAGGGCCAAGGGGATAGTATTAATATGAATGTCACCCCTGTCCCAATGTGACATCGGGGAAATTGACTGTGTAGCCCTGCACTGTTCTCAGCCATATGCTCATTTCATATTCCAGAAAAAATGAGTTGAGGGACTCATAAAGTTTCTTAAACTCAGAGTTATACCCTGATGCAGCAAGATGAAAGGAGCCTTCTGTTGCGATGCAAGTACTTTGAAGTTGAAGACATTTGTCCTTTGGGAGGGAACTAGATGTGGTGTTGTCCCATCTTATCTATTTATCATGCCTTTATCTGCACTGCAATTAGTGTCCTTGTAAACCCCAGGGAAGGAGAGACAACTTAATTTATGCTAACATTATGCTGGTATAAACTTATTAGATGTTGGGGAGTTTACTATATTGACTATAGGGTCTTCCTCTCACAGTTTACTTCAGGACAGGGTTAGAGCTATTCAATTCACCTGGTTTCCCAGGCCTGAATCCACGTTTAAAAAGGCAAGAATGAAAACCAGTGTTTTGGTCCTCCAGAACCAGAGTTGAATTGTCCTGCTCTAGGTGAAGGTATTGTATTGATAAACATGCCATAGCATAGCCTTCTATATACAATGTACCATGGTCCACTGGAAAAGCCTTGATAATGTAACTCTCTCTCAGAATGGGTGTGACCAACCCAAGTAGAACTAAACCCTGTCTTTCCAGTCAGCCACCCAGTCCATTGTAGGGTTTTCTTTGTGAAACCAGATCCAGCGTGCAACGGTAAGACTTGGTTTGGCCACAGTTAGCGTCCAGAGAGGAGTGGAATAAACAGACACCCGGCACAGCGGCCGCGGCGCCATAACTTGGTGACATTAAGCGGTGTCATTGCTCAAACCGTTCCCTGTGCTCTCAATCAGCACGGTTACGTAAGTCGTCAGATTTTTTAAACACGGCTCTTCAATATCATTTGTAGCAGATTATCTCTCCTCACGCGTGTTGACAGATGCTTGGTCCAGCTGGCGGAGAAAAAGTTTATAGCCCAGTTGAAACAAGGGTCCTTACACCCTCTACAATGTTGGCCACTGTTGCCTTTTTTAATGAGTCACCAATTGCCTGTTTATCTTCTGCTTCCTGCTGTTTGGCCATTTCCCCTTCCAGAACAATCCCAGAAACACATGCTGGTACAGACGCACAAGCAATGTGTGGACACTTTTAGAGCCAAACTATTACAAGGAACAAAATATTTTTTCTTGGACATTGAACTAAGAGAGAGATCACAAGTTGTATAATAAAACAGTATTTCAGGTAGCTTTCTGTTTTGTGACCCCAGCAAAATAGAAAGCAGGACCCATTTGAAGCCTCAACATACACATAAATTACTCTATAATTGGTGTGCTTTGTTGTTCATGTGCCATCTCTGCTGAAACGACACTTAACATTTTGTTGTTCAAATCAAATCGTATTTGTCACAAACACATGGTTAGCAGATGTTAATGCGAGTGTAACGAAATGCTTGTGCTGGCTCTGCTGAAACGACACTAAACAGTTGGAGTTGATCATTTTGTTTTAAATCTTAGAATTATGATTGAAAGAGTTACGGCCACTACAGATGAAAGAAGTCTTGAGCCCAACATCAGTATTGCCGTCTGACCGAGGGAAGGGTCCGCATTGCTATTAGAGACAAGCCTGGGTTGGTATTTTTTTATTTTTTTTTATTTTTTTTTTTACCTTTATTTAACCAGGCAAGTCAGTTAAGAACAAATTCTTATTTTCAATGACGGCCTGGGAACAGTGGGTTAACTGCCTGTTCAGGGGCAGAACGACAGATTTGTACCTTGTCAGCTCGGGGGTTTGAACTCGCAACCTTCCGGTTACTAGTCCAACGCTCTAACCACTAGGCTACCCCAAAACAAGTTGGACAAGTATCAAATAGAGCTAGCTGATACAGAAGGGGGCCTTGTAGCCGCTGAAGATTAACCAGTAGATATTCTCAAAGCGGTCTATTCCTTCATATTCATCATACCTTTTTAATCTAAGAGGTTGAGAAATACTCATTAAAGGAGGAACAGGTGGCAGAAACAACTGTTTTCTATTCTTGAAGACTTTGCTAAATCATTTACTGAAACATTTACTAAATCATTTACTAAAACATTTGCTAAATCATTTACTAAAACATTTGCTAAATCATTTACTACAACATTTACTAAATCATTTACTACAACATTTACTAAATCATTTATTAAAACATTTACTAAAACATTTACTAAAACATTTACTAAAACATTTACTACAACATTTACTAAAACATTTGCTAAAACATTTACTAAAACATTTACTAAAACATTTACTAAAACATTTACTAAATAATTTACTAAAACATTTACTAAAACATTTGCTAAATAATTTACTACAACATTTACTAAATCATTTATTAAAACATTTACTAAAACATTTACTAAAACATTTATTAAAACATTTACTAAAACATTTACTACAACATTTACTAAATAATTTACTAAATCATTTACTACAACATTTACTAAATCATTTATTAAAACATTTACTAAAACATTTACTAAAACATTTGCAAAATCATTTACTAAATCATTTACTACAACATTTACTTTTTAAATGTATTTATCTGTTATTTTACCAGATAAGTTGACTGAGAACACGTTCTCATTTGCAGCAACGACCTGGGGAATAAAAGAGAGCCTTTACTAAACATTTACTAAAACATTTACTAATGTCACAAACGTGTGGAATCACTTGGCTACCCAGTCAGTTGAATGATCAGGTCCTCTTCTTTTATTGGGACAGTTTTATTTTATACATTTTGAATGGATAGTGGCTTCCATAAACACTTACATGCAATATATAGACCAGACTCCATTTAGACCAGACTCCATTAAGCGGTGGTTAGATAACAGTATTCATGTGGCCAGCAGGCTGGCTATGAAGTAGATATTTATCCTATGCTCTCTCCAGTGATTTTATTAACACTGCATTGTGAAGAGGAAGTGTTTTTGTTGTAACAATCACCTTTTAAATGTCTTGAAATGCACAAAGGTTTATGATAATATTTGAATACTCTTACAACAATACATATGTAGCCCAAGGGAAAAACAGGCCTAACCCATGATGTCCAGTATGGCCCATCTGTGTTGCAGAATGCCCCAGAGTTTTGCTATATGGTGTTGCTCTAAAGAGAGGGAATTACAATCCCTGAAGAACTGAAAAAATATCCCTGGAATCTTGGCAGAGGAGAGCTGCAGCACAGCGCCGTGAAATTCTTATTCTGCAATTGTCCCTTTTGTGGGGAACGACGAGGTTAGGCTTTGCATTCTTCTCCATGTACAGGTCACTGCAGCAGAGGCGGTCAAGTAGAAAAGATCCTTGTGGGGAAACAATGGCTAAAGCTACCCCATAAATGTCTCTCCTTCAGTTTCGCCCCATTGACTCCATGATTCCCTGCCAAGATGTCAGTGTTAGACCAGCTCTCTTTAAAACAGCTTAATTAGCTGAAAACCGAACAATGTCTGAGCATGTTTGTGCTGAAATCAAAAAGAAAGAGCCAAAAGCATCCCTTTCCCCCTTCCATTGTCCCTGTGCTCTCTGTTGACAGACATATTGGTTTCTGAGAAAAGGAAACAAATAAAACAACATTCCTTCCTGTCATAATGATCTGCCTGACTACAGACTGCTTTGTTCACACCTCTCTCATTAGGAACTCCAACAATCCTTTATTTAATGAGAAATTGTTGGTGTTTAAAAAGTAATTTACACTGTATGATGAAATCATAAAAACATGTATTTAAAACCTCTCTTGTGTAGGGGACAGTATTTTGAAGTTTGGATGACAAACGTGCCCAAAGTAGGTACAGAAGCTAGGATATCTATATGCACGGTAGTATTGGATAGAAAACATTCTGAAGTTTCGAAAACTGTTAAAATAATGTCTGTGAGTATAACAGAACTGATATGGCAGGTGAAAACCAGAGGAAAGTCCATCCAGAAAGTGGGATATTTTTGATGTGAGTTGTTTTCCATTGAACGCCTACTGACTATGCTTTGGGTTAGGACCTAGATTGCAGTTCCTATGGCTTCCACTAGATGTCAACAGTCTTTAGACATGCTTTCAGGCTTGTATTTTGAAAAATGACGAGTAAAAATACCTTTTGGTCAGAGGACAGGGGAAGAATGCAGAGCTGCTTGCGCGCATGACCGATCGTTGTTTTTCCTTTATATTGAAAACGCTATTGTCTGGTTGAAATATTATTGATTATTTAGACAATAGACAACCTGAGGATTAATTATAAACATCGTTTGACATGTTTCGACAAACTGTACTGGTACTATTAGGATGTATTCGTCTGCATGTTTTGACCGCCCTTTAGCCAGTGGATTATTGAACAAAATGCGCCAACAAAACAGAGTTTTTGGGACATAAAGAGAGACTTTATCGAACTAAACTAATGTTTATTGTGTAACAGGGAGTCTTGTTAGTGCAACCATATGAAGATCATCAAAGGTAAGTGATTAATTTTATCACTATTTCTGACTTTCGTGACTCCTATACTTGGCTGGAAAATGTTTGCATGCTTTTGTAAGCGGGGCGCTGTCCTCAGATAATCGCATGGTATGCTTTCGCCGTAAGGACTTTTTGAAACTTTGAGAAATTATCACCAGACCGTGTTTTTCTCCATTAGGAGGGGAACAAAGGTTGTAGACATTGCTGAATCTTTTAACCATACCACGTGGTTAAACTCTTAGACTATCGATACCGACAGAATAAGAATAAGTCTTTGATATTGATTACTAGTCTGCAGCTAGGAATTCGGTATCATTGAACGCGAAGAACGACAACCGCCGAAACATCCATCCTATAACGAATGTCACTTTGAACTGTCCCCTCTAACCAAGACAGAGAGAGAGAGAGGGAGAGAGACGGACAATTCTACAAAATAAAGACTTTTCACCAGCGATCAAGACGACACACTGAGCATGAATATATATATTGATTGCAATTGTTCCCGAATGAGTGAGCATTCATGTGTAAAGGATTAGCATTTCAATTGTTATAATTATTAACTCTGTAGTGACATCTTAGTCAACCCCCACTTCTCCCTTGTCTAACAATTGGCCTGCTACACAGTACCTACATTGAGCATCAGGGGCATTTGACAAAATACCTACATTGAGCATTAGGGGCATGTTACACAGTTCCTACATTGAGCATTGTGGGCATGTTACACAGTACCTACATTGAGCATTAAGGGCCTGTTACACAGTACCTACATTGAGCATTAGGGTCCTGTTACAAAATACCTACATTGAGCATTAGGGGCCTGTTAAACAATACCTACATGGAGCATTAAGGGCCTGTTACACAGGACCTACATTGGACATTGGGGGCCTGTTACAAAATACCTACATTAAGTATTGGGGCCTGTTACACAACACCTACATTAAGTATTGGGTTTCTGTTACACAATACCTACTTTAAGTATTGGGGCCTGTTACATAATACCTACTTTAAGTATTGGGGCCTGTTACATAATACCTACATTAAGTATTGGGGCCTGTTACACAATACCTATTTTAAGTATGTTATACATGACCTACATTGCGCATTAGGGGCCTGTTACACAGTACCTACATTTAGCAGTAGGGGCCTGTTACACAGTACCTACATTTAGCAGTAGGGGCCTGTTACACAATACCTACATTTAGCATTAGGGGCCTGTTACACAGTACCTACATTTAGCAGTAGGGGCCTGTTACACAGTACCTACATTTAGCAGTTGGGGCCTGTTACACAATACCTACATTTAGCAGTAGGGGCCTGTTCCACAATACCTACATTTAGCAGTAGGGGCCTGTTACACAATACCTACATTTAGCAGTAGGGGCCTGTTACACAATACCTACATTTAGCAGTAGGGGCCTGTTACACAATACCTACATTTAGCATTAGGGGCCTGTTATACATGACCTACATTTAACATTGGGGGCCTGTTATACATGACCTACATTTAGCATTGGGGGCCTGTTATACATGACCTACATTTAGCATTGGGGGCCTGTTATACATGACCTACATTTAGCATTGGGGGCCTGTTACACAATACCTACATTTAGCAGTTGGGGCCTGTTACACAGTACCTACATTTAGCAGTAGGGGCCTGTTACACAATACCTACATTTAGCATTAGGGGCCTGTTACACAGTACCTACATTTAGCAGTAGGGGCCTGTTCCACAATACCTACATTTAGCAGTAGGGGCCTGTTACACAATACCTACATTTAGCAGTAGGGGCCTGTTACACAATACCTACATTTAGCAGTAGGGGCCTGTTACACAATACCTACATTTAGCAGTAGGGGCCTGTTACACAATACCTACATTTAGCATTAGGGGCCTGTTACACAGTACCTACATTTAGCAGTTGGGGCCTGTTACACAATACCTACATTTAGCAGTAGGGGCCTGTTACACAATACCTACATTTAGCAGTAGGGGCCTGTTACACAATACCTACATTTAGCAGTAGGGGCCTGTTACACAATACCTACATTTAGCAGTAGGGGCCTGTTACACAATACCTACATTTAGCATTAGGGGCCTGTTACACAATACCTACATTTAGCAGTAGGGGCCTGTTACACAATACCTACATTTAGCATTAGGGGCCTGTTACACAGTACCTACATTTAGCAGTTGGGGCCTGTTACACAATACCTACATTTAGCAGTAGGGGCCTGTTCCACAATACCTACATTTAGCAGTAGGGGCCTGTTACACAATACCTACATTTAGCAGTAGGGGCCTGTTACACAATACCTACATTTAGCAGTAGGGGCCTGTTACACAATACATACATTTAGCAGTAGGGGCCTGCTACACAGTCTCTACACGGAGCACGTTGTTTTTATTGCGTACATTAGGTCTGATTATTTTTGCAATCACAATATGATTTTGCTCCTGATGTTACATTTTTTATTTTCATGATAATCTGAAATCCTGGTGTGAGTTAGACATGAAGATACTTGTTGGTGAGACCCTGATCGACTGGTACAGTGTTTTCCACTTCATTCCTCTTCTCCTTTTAAAATATGTCCTTGTCATTTTTTTATTCCACTTTCACTTTCACAAAGGTGAGCCTCAGCTCAGTGTAGCCGTAGAACTAACACCACCCCTCGGTTTTTCCAGGCCCATTCCCAGGTCATGTCAAAGGTGAGCCTCAGCTCAGTGTAGCCGTAGAACTAACACCACCCCTCGGTTTTTCCAGGCTCATTCCCAGGTCATGTCAAAGGTGAGCCTCAGCTCAGTGTAGCCGTAGAACTAACACCACCCCTCGGTTTTTCCAGGCCCATTCCCAGGTCATGTCAAAGGTGAGCCTCAGCTCAGTGTAGCCGTAGAACTAACACCACCCCTCGGTTTTTCCAGGCCCATTCCCAGGTCATGTCAAAGGTGAGCCTCAGCTCAGTGTAGCCGTAGAACTAACACCACCCCTCGGTTTTTCCAGGCCCATTCCCAGGTCATGTCAAAGGTGAGCCTCAGCTCAGTGTAGCCGTAGAACTAACACCACCCCTCGGTTTTTCCAGGCCCATTCCCAGGTCATGTCAAAGGTGAGCCTCAGCTCAGTGTAGCCGTAGAACTAACACCACCCCTCGGTTTTTCCAGGCCCATTCCCAGGTCATGTCAAAGGTGAGCCTCAGCTCAGTGTAGCCGTAGAACTAACACCACCCCTCGGTTTTTCCAGGCCCATTCCCAACTGGCCCCGGGTCTCTATGCTGATGTACCTGGCAGTGGTGGCATTAAGTGTATTTTATTTTAGTGGGAATGGCCCAAAGGACACTTTGTCACTGTTATGAATGGGGATTGTGCCCTCTGTGGCAGCAGAGCAGAGGAAGGAAACATCCAGTCTGGCTCTGAGTGACATGTTTCCTATGTCTCCAGTCTCAGCCCTGACTCAGCTCTAGAGATGTAGCACAGTCCACAACAGATATCATAGTGATTATGTGGGAAACTCACCTCAACATGTTTATAATTGGATTGTATTCTTGGACAGTACCTACTGCCAAGGTGTTTTTTTATGTGGAACTATTTTCAGTTCATGTTTTTTACTTCCTGAAACTGTAGAAACTGTTGCCCAAGCACAGACTCACAAAAGCTTGTGGCATACTATCAGTTCAGTAGGCAGTTACTTTACAAATCCGCAGACAGTTTCCACTATCATGTAATACTGCATTCTGTTGATATTGGAATGTCTCATTCTTGATCAGGGGCTAAACCGAAGATTCAGACCGTCTGCTCCCTTCTCTTAAAATGGTAGTCATTTCAAGAATGTGTATTGATTGGATGTTTGAGGGTTATTCAAAGCCCTTTAATGGAATGTTAGTTATACCGACAAGTTAAATTATGAATCTCAACACACAAACACCGCTCTTGGCCTTTTCAGTGAGGTTTAGAAATGTTTTAATGTTTATTTCCCCAACTCTTAGATGAAAAGGAATGCAGGAAATGTCAACATCATATTGAAGATTACCCCTCACTTTTAGCGCTTTCTTTGATGACCAGTTGATACATTTCTTGGAAACAAGGACTTTAAGTGTTTTTTGAATTCAATGTTCAAGCAGGAAGTTCAGCTGTAGGACATGTGTTACCGCGCTAGTATTGTCAATTTTCTGACTGATTTCTGCAGGGCATAAATCTCAGAGATCAATTGGTAAACTCTGATTTACCACCCCAAAATATCCCTGCACAACATCAATTTGGATGGAAACTACACGGGTAATGGCTGCACTCAATGCAATGGCACTTACAAATGTAGATCCTTCAAACACCCCCAAACAGGGAAACAGATCCCAGTCAAAGGTGTTATCACGTGTTCCCCTAAGGCAGTTATTTATCTTATAACTTGTCCTTGTGGTAAAAAATTATGTGGGTAAAACAAAGGGCAAATTAAAAGTACGAATCTCGGAGCATTGTAGCACCATTAGGTGCGAAAACCCGACTTACCCAGTTGCGGCCCACTTTTTGGAAGCGAACCACTCGATTTAATCCCTACGTAATATTGCCATTGAATATGTCACCCTCCCTAGGAAAGGGGGTGACATCAACAATTTATTGTTAAAACAAGAGGCTGCCTGGATCTTTAATTGAAAGACCCTTGCTCCCTTCGGTCTCAACGTAGACTTTGTTCTGACACCATTCTTGTGATTATTGTGATTTTGCTATTGTAAATTGTCAGCGATTAAGTGCAGAGTTATAGCGGAGTTAGGCACAGGACACAGGTATTGAGTAACATAACCGAGTTTACTCAAAATATCAAGCAAAATTCCAAATAGGAACATACAAAAAACACTACCACAAAACACAACCACTAACAACATAAACAATCACGGACAGAACAGAAATGTATGCCAGAGGGTTAAATAAGGAACGTGATATGTAATAGAAACCAGGTGTGTGTGTAATACAGACAAAACAAAACGAAACTGAAACATGGATCGATGGTGACTAGAAAGCCGATGATGTCGACCGCCGAACACCACCCGAACAAGGAGAAGGGCCGACTTCGGCGGAAGTCGTGACAGTACCCCCCCTTGACGCGCGGCTCCAGCAGCGTGCCGACACCGGCCTCGGGGACGACCCGGAGGACGGGATGCAGGGCGATCCGGGTGGAGACTGCTGGAGTGGACCAGCCACCACCGGCCTGAGGAGAGACACGAGGGGTTAATGTGATAATCAGGGGTGAGTTGTAACCTATAACAAACCTCGTTCAGTCTCCTCAGGACTTTAAATGGCCCCACAAATTGCGGACCCAGCTTCCGGCAGGGCAGGTGAAGGGGCAGGTGAAGGGTCGAGAGCCAGACCCGATCCCCCGGTGCATACGCTGGGGCCTCACTGCGGTAGCGGTCAGCACTCGCCTTTTGCCTCCTGACGGCCCTTTGTAGCCGCACATGGGCAGCGTTCCATGTCTACTCTGAGTGCCGAAACGATTCATCCACCGCAGGAGCCTCGATCTGGCTCTGATGCCATGGTGCCAGGACCGGCTGATAACCCAGCACACACTGAAATGGTGATAGGTTGGTAGAGGAGTGGCGGAGGGAGTTTTGGGCCATCTCCGCCCAGGGGATGTAAACCCCCCACTCCCCCGGCCGGTCCTGGCAATAGGACCGCAGAAACCTACCCACATCCTGGTTGACTCTTTCCACCTGCCCGTTACTCTCGGGGTGGAAACCTGAGGAAAGGCTGACCGAGACCCCCAGACGTTCCATAAACACCCTCCAGACTAGACGTGAATTGGGGACCCCGATCAAAAACGATATCCTCAGGCACCCCGTAGTGCCGGAATACGTGGGTGAACAAGGCCTCCGCAGTTTGTAGAGCCGTAGGGAGACCGGGCAAAGGAAGAAGGCGGCAGGACCGATCAACAACGACCAGGATCGTGGTGTTACCCCGCGACAGGGGAAGATCCGTCACGAAATCCACCGATAGGTGTGACCACGGTCGTTGTGGAACAGGAAGGGGTTGTAATTTCCCTCTGGGCAGGTGTATAGGTGCCTTGCACTGTGCGCATACCGAACAGGAGGAAACATAAACCCTCACGTCCTTAGCTAAAGTGGGCCACCAGTACTTCCCAGCAAGGCAGCGCACCGTCCGACCGATGCCAGGATGACCAGAGGAGTAACATAACTGAGTTTACTCAAAATATCAAGCAAAATTCCAAATGGGAACATACAAAAAACACTAGCACAAAACACAACAATTAACGACATAAACAATCACAGACAGGAACAGGAATGTATGCCAGAGGGTTAAATAAGGAACGTGATATGTAATAGAAACCAGGTGTGTGTGCAATACAGACAAAACAAAACTAAACTGAAACATGGATCGATGGTGACTAGAAAGCCTGTGATGTCTACCGCTGAACACCACCCGAACAAGAAGAAGGGCCGACTTAGGAGGAAGTCGTGACAGTAAATGTTATTGGTTTATGTAGCCAAATTGTATCTATCTATATGTTTTTTATGTTCTTATAATATCTGAGAATTAACCAATGATACCAGTCCACACCAGGCCATGATTACAGACACCTGTGTGTGTCCTTTGACACTTTATAAACTAGTGACCCGCAGTGTTTGTCATTCTACCCTGATGAAGACAGATTGTCTGTTGAAACGTTGGTTATTAGGTTACTAAATTATTGCATCTCAGCTCCTATAGAGTGTGCAATTCTCCTTTTCTTTTTCAAGTGTTCTACTCCGCTAGCAAGCACCTCACCTAATCAGGTGTGCGTTTCTTTTTCCTCCATATTAAAAGATATAGAGCCCACATATCTCATTTTTTAAACAACTGCAAGCATTGAGAGCTCTTTGGACTGAACCATATTTAACTCTTGACAGCCACAGGTTGAGAGCTCTTTGGACTGAACCATAGATAACCCTTATGTGGCAGAACATCCGCCAGTGTTACAGTCTCAGACTGACATTCACAAGTGGCACCGAGACCTAACCCAATATGATATGAAGTACATATATGAAGTACAGAACCCAAAAATCTTTAGAATATGGTCGAGAGGGAGATTGTATGGTCGAGAAGGAGATTTATGAAGTACAGAACCCAATCATCGTTAGAATACTGTATATACTAGACGGTGTCAGAGAAAGGCCCAAAAATATTTTCTGTATTGTACTGCACTGTCCTCTACTGTGCTCTGCTGTGCTATATTGTACTGCATTGTCCTCTACCATACTCTGCTGTGCTATATTGTACTGCATTGTCCTCTACCATACTCTGCTGTGCTGTATTGTACTGCACTGTCCTCCACTATACTCTGCTGTGCTGTATTGTACTGCACGGTCCTCTACTATACTATGCTGTGCTGTATTGTACTGCACTGTCCTCTACCATACTCTTCTGTGCTGTATTGTACTGCACTGTCCTCTACTGTGCTCTGCTGTGCTGTATTGTACTGCACTGTCCTCTACCGTACTCTGCTGTGCTGTATTGTACTACACTGTCCCCTACTGTGCTCTGCTGTGCTGTATTGTACTGCACAGTCCTCTGTGCTCTGCTGTGCTGTATTGTACTGCACTGTCCCATACCATACTCTGCTGTGCTATATTGTACTGCACCTTACTCTACCATACTCTGCTGTGCTGTATTGTACTGCATTGTACTCTACCATACTCTGCTGTGCTGTATTGTACTGCATTGTACTTTACCATACTCTGCTGTGCTGTATTGTACTGCATTGTCTTCTACCATACTCTGCTGTGCTGTATTGTACTGCACTGTCCTCTACTATACTCTGCTGTGCTGTATTGTACTGCACTGTCCTCTACTATACTCTGCTGTATTGTACTGCACTGTCCTCTACCATACTCTGCTGTGCTGTAATGTACTGCCCTCTACTGTACTCTGCTGTGCTGTATTGTACTGCACTGTCCTCTACCATACTCTGCTGTGCTGTATTGTACTGCCCTCTACCATACTCTGCTGTGCTGTATTGTACTTTCCTCTACTATACTCTGCTTTGCTGTATTGTACTGCACTGTCATCTACTGTGCTGTATTGTACTGCACTGTCCTCTACCATACTCTGCTGTGCTGTATTGTACTGCACTGTCCTCTACTGTGCTGTATTGTACTGCACTGTCCCCTACTGTGCTCTGCTGTGCTGTATTGTACTGCACTGTCCTCTACTGTGCTCTGCTGTGCTGTATTGTACTGCACTGTCCTCTACTGTGCTCTGCTGTGCTGTATTGTACTGCACTGTTCCCTACCATACTCTGCTGTGCTGTATTGTATTGTACTGCATTGTACTCTACCATACTCTGCTGTGCTGTATTGTACTGCACTGTCCTCTATTATACTCTGCTGTGCTGTATTGTACTGCACTGTCCTCTACTATACTCTGCTGTGCTGTATTGTACTGCACTGTCCTCTACTGTGCTCTGCTGTGCTGTATTGTACTGCACTGTTCCCTACCATACTCTGCTGTGCTGTATTGTATTGTACTGCATTGTACTCTACCATACTCTGCTGTGCTGTATTGTACTGCACTGTCCTCTACCATATTATTATGTGCTGTATTGTACTGCACTGTCCTCTACTATACTCTGCTGTGCTGTATTGTACTGCACTGTCCTCTACCATATTATTCTGTGCTGTATTGAACTGCACTGTCCTCTTCTGTGCTCTGCTGTGCTGTATTGTACTGCACTGTCCTCTACTGTGCTCTGCTGTGCTCTATTGTACTGCACTGTCCTCTACTATACTCTGCTGTGCTGTATTGTACTGCACTGTCCTCTACTATACTCTGCTGTGCTGTATTGTACTGCACTGTCCTCTACCATATTATTCTGTGCTGTATTGTACTGCACTGTCCTCTTCTGTGCTCTGCTGTGCTGTATTGTACTGCACTGTCCTCTACTGTGCTCTGCTGTGCTGTATTGTACTGCACTGTCCTCTACCGTACTCTGCTGTGCTGTATTGTACTACACTGTCCCCTACTGTGCTCTGCTGAGCTGTATTGTACTGCACGGTCCTCTGTGCTCTGCTGTGCTGTATTGTACTGCACTGTCCCCTATCATACTCTGCTGTGCTATATTGTACTACACTGTACTCTACCATACTCTGCTGTGCTGTATTGTACTGCATTGTACTCTACCATACTCTGCTGTGCTGTATTGTACTGCATTGTACTCTACCATACTCTGCTGTGCTGTATTGTACTGCATTGTACTCTACCATACTCTGCTGTGCTGTATTGTACTGCATTGTACTTTACCATACTCTGCTGTGCTGTATTGTACTGCATTGTCCTCTACCATACTCTGCTGTATTGTAATGCACTGTCCTCTACCATACTCTGCTGTGCTGTATTGTACTGCACTGTCCTCTACTATACTCTGCTGTGCTGTATTGTACTGCACTGTCCTCTACTATACTCTGCTGTATTGTACTGCACTGTCCTCTACCATACTCTGCTGCGCTGTATTGTACTGCCCTCTACTGTACTCTGCTGTGCTGTATTGTACTGCACTGTCCTCTACCATACTCTGCTGTGCTGTATTGTACTGCCCTCTACCATACTCTGCTGTGCTGTATTGTACTTTCCTCTACTATACTCTGCTTTGCTGTATTGTACTGCACTGTCCTCAACTGTGCTGTATTGTACTGCACTGTCCTCTACCATACTCTGCTGTGCTGTATTGTACTGCACTGTCCTCTACTGTGCTGTATTGTACTGCACTGTCCCCTACTGTGCTCTGCTGTGCTGTATTGTACTGCACTGTCCTCTACTGTGCTCTGCTGTGCTGTATTGTACTGCACTGTCCTCTACTGTGCTCTGCTGTGCTGTATTGTACTGCACTGTTCCCTACCATACTCTGCTGTGCTGTATTGTATTGTACTGCATTGTACTCTACCATACTCTGCTGTGCTGTATTGTACTGCACTGTTCTCTACTATACTCTGCTGTATTGTACTGCACTGTCCTCTACCATACTCTGCTGTGCTGTATTGTACTGCACTGTCCTCTACTGTGCTGTATTGTACTGCACTGTCCCCTACTGTGCTCTGCTGTGCTGTATTGTACTGCACTGTCCTCTACTGTGCTCTGCTGTGCTGTATTGTACTGCACTGTCCTCTACTGTGCTCTGCTGTGCTGTATTGTACTGCACTGTTCCCTACCATACTCTGCCGTGCTGTATTGTATTGTACTGCATTGTACTCTACCATACTCTGCTGTGCTGTATTGTACTGCACTGTCCTCTACTATACTCTGCTGTGCTGTATTGTACTGCACTGTCCTCTACTATACTCTGCTGTGCTGTATTGTACTGCACTGTCCTCTACTGTGCTCTGCTGTGCTGTATTGTACTGCACTGTTCCCTACCATACTCTGCTGTGCTGTATTGTATTGTACTGCATTGTACTCTACCATACTCTGCTGTATTGTATTGTACTGCACTGTCCTCTACTATACTCTGCTGTGCTGTATTGTACTGCACTGTCCTCTACCATATTATTATGTGCTGTATTGTACTGCACTGTCCTCTACTATACTCTGCTGTGCTGTATTGTACTGCACTGTCCTCTACCATATTATTCTGTGCTGTATTGAACTGCACTGTCCTCTTCTGTGCTCTGCTGTGCTGTATTGTACTGCACTGTCCTCTACTGTGCTCTGCTGTGCTGTATTGTACTGCACTGTCCTCTACTATACTCTGCTGTGCTGTATTGTACTGCACTGTCCTCTACTATACTCTGCTGTGCTGTATTGTACTGCACTGTCCTCTACCATATTATTCTGTGCTGTATTGTACTGCACTGTCCTCTTCTGTGCTCTGCTGTGCTGTATTGTACTGCACTGTCCTCTACTGTGCTCTGCTGTGCTGTATTGTACTGCACTGTCCTCTACCGTACTCTGCTGTGCTGTATTGTACTACACTGTCCCCTACTGTGCTCTGCTGTGCTGTATTGTACTGCACGGTCCTCTGTGCTCTGCTGTGCTGTATTGTACTGCACTGTCCCCTATCATACTCTGCTGTGCTATATTGTACTACACTGTACTCTACCATACTCTGCTGTGCTGTATTGTACTGCATTGTACTCTACCATACTCTGCTGTGCTGTATTGTACTGCATTGTACTCTACCATACTCTGCTGTGCTGTATTGTACTGCATTGTACTCTACCATACTCTGCTGTGCTGTATTGTACTGCATTGTACTTTACCATACTCTGCTGTGCTGTATTGTACTGCATTGTCCTCTACCATACTCTGCTGTATTGTACTGCACTGTCCTCTACCATACTCTGCTGTGCTGTATTGTACTGCACTGTCCTCTACTATACTCTGCTGTGCTGTATTGTACTGCACTGTCCTCTACTATACTCTGCTGTGCTGTATTGTACTGCACTGTCCTCTACTATACTCTGCTGTATTGTACTGCACTGTCCTCTACCATGCTCTGCTGTGCTGTATTGTACTGCCCTCTACTGTACTCTGCTGTGCTGTATTGTACTGCCCTCTACTATACTCTGCTGTATTGTACTGCACTGTCCTCTACCATACTCTGCTGTGCTGTATTGTACTGCCCTCTACCATACTCTGCTGTGCTGTATTGTACTTTCCTCTACTATACTCTGCTTTGCTGTATTGTACTGCACTGTCCTCTACTGTGCTGTATTGTATTGCACTGTCCTCTACCATACTCTGCTGTGCTGTATTGTACTGCACTGTCCTCTACTGTGCTGTATTGTACTGCACTGTCCCCTACTGTGCTCTGCTGTGCTGTATTGTACTGCACTGTCCTCTACTGTGCTCTGCTGTGCTGTATTGTACTGCACTGTCCTCTACTGTGCTCTGCTGTGCTGTATTGTACTGCACTGTTCCCTACCATACTCTGCTGTGCTGTATTGTATTGTACTGCATTGTACTCTACCATACTCTGCTGTGCTGTATTGTACTGCACTGTTCTCTACTATACTCTGCTGTATTGTACTGCACTGTCCTCTACTATACTCTGCTGTGCTGTATTGTACTGCACTGTCCTCTACCATACTCTTCTGTGCTGTATTGTACTGCACTGTCCTCTTCTGTGCTCTGCTGTGCTGTATTGTACTGCACTGTCCTCTACTGTGCTCTGCTGTGCTTTATTGTACTG
This sequence comes from Oncorhynchus clarkii lewisi, assembly GCF_045791955.1. Classification (NCBI taxonomy): domain Eukaryota; kingdom Metazoa; phylum Chordata; class Actinopteri; order Salmoniformes; family Salmonidae; genus Oncorhynchus; species Oncorhynchus clarkii. Next base: position 44,502,362 of record NC_092169.1, on the reverse strand, counting down.
CACTGTCCTCTACCGTACTCTGCTGTGCTGTATTGTACTACACTGTCCCCTACTGTGCTCTGCTGTGCTGTATTGTACTGCACGGTCCTCTGTGCTCTGCTGTGCTGTATTGTACTGCACTGTCCCCTACCATACTCTGCTGTGCTGTATTGTACTGCATTGTACTCTACCATACTCTGCTGTGCTGTATTGTACTGCATTGTCCTCTACCATACTCTGCTGTGCTGTATTGTACTGCACTGTCCTCTACTATACTCTGCTGTGCTGTATTGTACTGCACTGTCCTCTACTATACTTTGCTGTATTGTACTGCACCGTCCTCTACCATACTCTGCTGTGCTGTATTGTATTGTACTGCCCTCTACTGTACTCTGCTGTGCTGTATTGTACTGCACTGTCCTCTACCATACTATGCTGTGCTGTATTGTACTGCCCTCTACCATACTCTGCTGTGCTGTATTGTACTTTCCTCTACTATACTCTGCTTTGCTGTATTGTACTGCACTGTCCTCTACTGTGCTGTATTGTACTGCACTGTCCTCTCCCATACTCTGCTGTGCTGTATTGTACTGCACTGTCCTCTACTGTGCTGTATTGTACTGCACTGTCCCCTACAGTGCACTACTGTGCTGTATTGTACTGCACTGTCCTCTACTGTGCTCTACTGTGCTGTATTGTACTGCACTGTCCTCTACTGTGCTCTGCTGTGCTGTATTGTACTGCACTGTTCCCTACCATACTCTGCTGTGCTGTATTGTATTGTACTGCAATGTACTCTACAATACTCTGATGTGCTGTATTGTACTGCATTGTACTCTACCATACTCTGCTGTGCTGTATTGTACTGCATTGTACTCTACCATACTCTGCTGTGCTGTATTGTACTGCATTGTACTCTACCATACTCTGCTGTGCTGTATTGTACTGCACTGTCCTCTACTATACTCTGCTGTGCTGTATTGTACTGCACTGTCCTCTACTGTGCTCTGCTGTGCTGTATTGTACTGCACTGTCCTCTACTGTGCTCTGCTGTGCTGTATTGTACTGCACTGTCCTCTACTGTGCTCTGCTGTGCTGTATTGTACTGCACTGTCCCCTACCATACTCTGCTGTGCTGTATTGTACTGCATTGTACTCTGCTGTGCTATATTGTACTGCATTGTACTCTACCATACTCTGCTGTGCTGTATTGTACTGCATTGTACTCTGCTGTGCTATATTGTACTGCACTGTACTCTACCATACTCTGCTGTGCTGTATTGTACTCTACCATACTCTGCTGTGCTGTATTGTAATGCATTGTACTCTACCATACTCTGCTGTGCTGTATTGTACTGCATTGTACTCTGCTGTGCTGTATTGTACTGCATTGTACTCTACCATACTCTGCTGTGCTGTATTGTACTGCATTGTACTCTAACATACTCTGCTGTGCTGTATTGTACTGCATTGTCCTCTACCATACTCTGCTGTGCTGTATTGTACTGCATTGTACTCTGCTGTGCTCTGCTGTATTGTGCTGCACTGTTCTCTGCTGTGCTGCACTGTGATGTAAAACATAAGGTAAAACATAAGGAGCATGACTTTCATAGGCATAATTATGCGTTTCTGTGTAGTACTAATCAGGGAGCCATGATGGAATTGCGTTACCATAATTCTGTTCCCGGGTGTAATTCCACGTCACTTACTGTAGTTCAATAACCACGTTTCATGTCATAACTGACACTCCATTCTTTCTGCAGACATCTATGAATCTTCATTAGGATAAGATATTCAACAGAATTTGGAAAACGTGGTCGCATAAAAACCTGAGATTTTACCGTAATTCCGTTACCTAAATTTGCAACTGCACAGTTCTTCCACTAAATTTGTTTTTGTGAAATGTTCGCAAAGTAGTCCTTGTGTGTAAGTAGACTTGTATGGTTTGTTATATTTTGAAATCAATGGGATTTTTTTGGCATACATTTCAAAGTTAAAAAAAAAAGTCCAAGTGTAATTCTGTTAACATGTAATTGCCCATGTGCAACCTGATCAAAACCCATATCTACTCTGACATAGTAATCCACATCACTTTCATCATTCTTTGCGTGTCTCTGCCAATTAGCATTCTGTTAGCCCATTCTGTTAGCCCATTCTGTTAGGCCATTCTGTCAGCCCATTCCGTCAGCCCATTCTGTTCAGCTCTTTAATAAAGACAGGTTAAATTGAGGCCCAGTCCGCCTTTATCTTAAAAATAAAGCTGAACAATTAAAACCCATGTCTCTTTGCACAGCTTTTGATCCTTCACAAAGCTTCCACTTGCTGCTTTTGGGGATGTAATGTGAAGCGCCCTGGTGGAACTCAAGTGAGGCAGTAAGAGGCATGGGACGGCTCCCTTGTTTTTGTTCAATCAGGGGCATTGTTTAAACTATCAGTATGATTTATTTGTCTACATTGACCTGCAGACACTGCTTAATTATCCTGGGATAATCTCAGGGAGCGCCTCCTGACACTCGCAGGAAGGCCAGCCACTTGGGCTCTGTGGACCAACTGTTGACCTGATGGTCAGCCTAACAGGCAGGGGTTATAGGTCCGCACTGACCACTCCACCACTGTTTCTCTGTGTTGGCCAGACCCAAAGCCCATGTAGTCAGGCCCTTATGGCTTCTGGGTAAATTATTGTCATCCCCCCCTAATGAGGTGTTAAAATTGGACTACGGACAGGACAACTCCCATTAACATCAAGTGATGGCACTTAACCAGTCAGTCCGGCCATCAGTGATAAATCATTGAGCAAATGTTTCTCTTTCTTTAGAAAACAGTGATGTTGGAGTTTCTCTTTCTTTAGAAAACAGTGATGTTGGAGTTTCTCTTTCTTTAGAAAACAGTGATGTTGGAGTGTCTCTTTCTTTAGAAAACAGTGATGTTGGAGTTTCTCTTTCTTTAGAAAACAGTGATGTTGGAGTTTCACTTTCTTTAGAAAACCGTGATGCTGGAGTTTCTCTTTCTTTAGAAAACAGTGATGTTGGAGTTTCTCTTTCTTTAGAAAACAGTGTTATTGGAGTTTCTCTTTCTTTAGAAAACAGTGATGTTGGAGTTTCACTTTCGTTAGAAAACAGTGATGTTGGAGTTTCTCTTTCTTTAGAAAACAGTGATATTGGAGTTTCACTTTCTTTAGAAAACAGTGATGTTGGAGTTTCTCTTTCTTTAGAAAACAGTGATATTGGAGTTTCACTTTCTTTAGAAAACAGTGATGATGGAGTTTCTCTTTCTTTAGAAAACAGTGATGTTGGAGTGTCTCTTTCTTTAGAAAACAGTGATGTTGGAGTTTCTCTTTCTTTAGAAAACAGTGATGTTGGAGTGTCTCTTTCTTTAGAAAACAGTGATGTTGGATGGAGTGTCTCTTTCTTTAGAAAACAGTGATGTTGGAGTGTCTCTTTCTTTAGAAAACAGTGATGTTGGAGTGTCTCTTTCTTTAGAAAACAGTGATGTTGGAGTTTCTCTTTCTTTAGAAAACAGTGATGTTGGAGTGTCTCTTTCTTTAGAAAACAGTGATGTTGGAGTTTCTCTTTCTTTAGAAAACAGTGATGTTGGAGTGTTTCTTTCTTTAGAAAACAGTGATGTTGGAGTTTCTCTTTCTTTAGAAAACAGTGATGTTGGAGTTTCACTTTCTTTAGAAAACCGTGATGCTGGAGTTTCTCTTTCTTTAGAAAACAGTGATGTTGGAGTTTCTCTTTCTTTAGAAAACAGTGTTATTGGAGTTTCTCTTTCTTTAGAAAACAGTGATGTTGGAGTTTCACTTTCTTTAGAAAACAGTGATGTTGGAGTTTCTCTTTCTTTAGAAAACAGTGATATTGGAGTTTCACTTTCTTTAGAAAACAGTGATGTTGGAGTTTCTCTTTCTTTAGAAAACAGTGATATTGGAGTTTCACTTTCTTTAGAAAACAGTGATGTTGGAGTTTCTCTTTCTTTAGAAAACAGTGATGTTGGAGTGTCTCTTTCTTTAGAAAACAGTGATGTTGGAGTTTCTCTTTCTTTAGAAAACAGTGATGTTGGAGTGTCTCTTTCTTTAGAAAACAGTGATGTTGGATGGAGTGTCTCTTTCTTTAGAAAACAGTGATGTTGGAGTGTCTCTTTCTTTAGAAAACAGTGATGTTGGAGTGTCTCTTTCTTTAGAAAACAGTGATGTTGGAGTGTCTCTTTCTTTAGAAAACAGTGATGTTGGAGTGTCTCTTTCTTTAGAAAACAGTGATGTTGGAGTGTCTCTTTCTTTAGAAAACAGTGATGTTGGAGTTTCTCTTTCTTTAGAAAACAGTGATGTTGGAGTGTCTCTTTCTTTAGAAAACAGTGATGTTGGAGTGTCTCTTTCTTTAGAAAACAGTGATATTGGAGTTTCACTTTCTTTAGAAAACAGTGATGTTGGAGTTTCTCTTTCTTTAGAAAACAGTGATGTTGGAGTGTCTCTTTCTTTAGAAAACAGTGATGTTGGAGTGTCTCTTTCTTTAGAAAACAGTGATGTTGGAGTGTCTCTTTCTTTAGAAAACAGTGATGTTGGAGTGTCTCTTTCTTTAGAAAACAGTGATGTTGGAGTGTCTCTTTCTTTAGAAAACAGTGATGTTGGAGTGTCTCTTTCTTTAGAAAACAGTGATGTTGGAGTGTCTCTTTCTTTAGAAAACAGTGATGTTGGAGTTTCTCTTTCTTTAGAAAACAGTGATGTTGGAGTGTCTCTTTCTTTAGAAAACAGTGATGTTGGAGTGTCTCTTTCTTTAGAAAACAGTGATGTTGGAGTTTCTCTTTCTTTAGAAAACAGTGATGTTGGAGTGTCTCTTTCTTTAGAAAACAGTGATGTTGGAGTGTCTCTTTCTTTAGAAAACAGTGATGTTGGAGTGTCTCTTTCTTTAGAAAACAGTGATGTTGGAGTTTCTCTTTCTTTAGAAAACAGTGATGTTGGAGTGTCTCTTTCTTTAGAAAACAGTGATGTTGGAGTGTCTCTTTCTTTAGAAAACAGTGATGTTGGAGTTTCTCTTTCTTTAGAAAACAGTGATGTTGGAGTGTCTCTTTCTTTAGAAAACAGTGATTTTGGAGTGTCTCTTTCTTTAGAAAACCGTGATGCTGGAGTTTCTCTTTCTTTTGAAGTTCAGGTTTCATTATACGTGAGGGAAAGGAAAAGTTATTTTGCACTTTCAAATGTGAAATGTGAAAAAGGATATAAAATTGCTTGATGTGAATTAAGGCAAAGTTAATTACAAGGCGAAGTCATGAAAACAAACATTTAAAAAACACAGCTTGATACCAAACATTTAACATGCTTCGTCTTTGTTTATTCAATTGTGTTTTCTATATGCTTTGACACCAGGGGATAAGATTTTTTACATTAATTTGACCAGTCAATGAAATTAAATGAGAAGGTATGAGTCATTTTATCAAACAAAGTGCTGCCTTGTCATTGCAGAAAACTGAAAAGCAACTTGTACCCTGTCATCGCGGAGCAGCAGGTCGCCTGGTGGTTAGGAGCGTTGGGCCGAAAAGGTCAAATCTGTCATTCTGCCCTTAAGCAAGGCAATTAACCCTTATTGCTCCAAGGTCGCCGTCAGTAATGGTTGATCCCCTGGCTGTGACCCCACTCTCCGAGGGTGTGTCAGGGGGAGTGAGATAAGCAAAAAAAACATTTCAATTTCACACCTGTACAGGTTACCCAGAGTGAAAAAGAACTATATAAGCACTTCCTAATTATTATTAGATGTTTTTTATTTTCTTGATAGAATATGATAACATTATCAAAACAACATGAAATGTCTCTGATTAAATCAAAATATGAAACATTATCAGTACATTGTCTTCAAGGGTTTGACATTGCAGCTACAGTATAACTTTGATCCCTCCTTGACAGTTCTCAACTACAGTAGTTTTCTTTCTCGTGATCTAGTATCAAATTAACTTTTCATATCATAACTAATCAAAGTTTTTCTGTAGATGGGTACATTTGAAAATTGGCATTTCACAAATTAAAAGTGTTAAACTTTTCCATCAAAACATCAATAAGGCAACATATGATCAAGGGAAATCAATAAGACAGCATATGATCAAGGGAAATCAATAAGACAGTATATGATCAAGGGAAATTATGAAAACAGCATATGATCAAGGGAAATCAATAGGACAGCATATGATCAAGGGAAATCAATAAGACAGTATATTATCAAGGGAAACTATAAAACAGCATATGATCAAGGGAAATCAATAAGACAGTATATGATCAAGGGAAATTATGAAAACAGCATATGATCAAGGGAAATCAATAAGACAGCATATGATCAAGGGAAATCAATAAGACAGTATATTATCAAGGGAAATTATAAAACAGCATATGATCAAGGGAAATCAATAAGACAGCATATGATCAAGGGAAATCAATAAGAGTATATGATCAAGGGAAATTATGAAAACAGCATATGATCAAGGGAAATCAATAAGACAGCATATGATCAAGGGAAATCAATAAGACAGTATATGATCAAGGGAAATTATGAAAACAGCATATGATCAAGGGAAATCAATAAGACAGCATATGATCAAGGGAAATCAATAAGACAGTATATTATCAAGGGAAACTATAAAACAGCATATGATCAAGGGAAATCAATAAGACAGTATATGATCAAGGGAAATTATGAAAACAGCATATGATCAAGGGAAATCAATAAGACAGCATATGATCAAGGGAAATCAATAAGACAGTATATTATCAAGGGAAATTATAAAACAGCATATGATCAAGGGAAATCAATAAGACAGCATATGATCAAGGGAAATCAATAAGAGTATATGATCAAGGGAAATTATGAAAACAGCATATGATCAAGGGAAATCAATAAGACAGCATATGATCAAGGGAAATCAATAAGACAGTATATGATCAAGGGAAATTATGAAAACAGCATATGATCAAGGGAAATCAATAAGACAGCATATGATCAAGGGAAATCAATAAGACAGTATATTATCAAGGGAAATTATGAAAACAGCATATGATCAAGGGAAATCAATAAGACAGCATATGATCAAGGGAAATCAATAAGACAGCATATGATCAAGGGAAATCAATAAGACAGCATATGATCAAGGGAAATCAATAAGACAGCATATAATCAAGGGAAATCAATATTGCCCCTTATGTGCAAAGACAAACAAAGTTCCCTTAAAGTCGTTGCCTCGTATGTTTGACTGATGTTGGGGGTGCCTGATAAAAGTGAGGTAGCCTGATTCTTCTGGAGTGAACAAAAGCCAGTCTCTGCGGGCCCCAGCCAGGCTCCCCACTGACTCCAGTTACCTGGGAGCCTGCAGCCTAGGGTCTGAGTTATGCTCCCCACACAAAGAGCATGACAGCAGAAGTGTGGAGAGAGTGAAGAGGTGCCCCACTGGCCCTGCCTCTACGCCTCTTCTCTGGCTTTCTCTTTCAGCCCCGTCCGCGCCGTAGAGCCGGCTCCTTTCTCGTGCCGCCAATGGGGCCTGCCAGCAGCATTGCCTGAGGGGCTAATGAAAGCCTAGCTCTACTGCAAACACAACATCATCTGTGATTAAAATTGAGGGGGAGTTCTTTTAAAACAGACTGTTAACTTAAGCCTACCCCCTCCTTTTTCGAACATTCTGTTAAAAATCGCGCAACTTTTCAGCGTCCTGCTACTCATGCCAGGAATATAGTATATGCATATGATTAGTATGTGTGGATAGAAAACACTCTGAAGTTTCTGAAACTGGTTAAATCACGGCTGTGACTATAACAGATCGTGTGTTTCATCGAAAAGCGCAAGAAAAACTGCTCACTGAAAGCTAAAAATAATATCCATGCGTCACTTTCATGGATTGTTAAAAGGGCACAAAATGAATTATGGACCTGCATGCAATTCCTACAGATTCCACACGATGTCGCCATTGTCGTCATTATCCGGGGAGTTATTTGTTGGTAAAACCAACTAACTGGATTCCATTTCTTCCGGTCTCCGCCAGGATGTTTTGAAGTACATATTTCGGCAATTGATTTGAAGACGAGGAGCTATTGAATACACATCGCCCCGTGATCATTTTGATAGATTATAAACGTTTACTAATACCTAAAGTTGGATTACAAAAGTATTTCGAAGTGTTTTGTGAAAGTTTATCGTCAACTTTTTTAATTTTAAAAAATGACGCTGCGTTTTAAAACAATGTTTTTTTCTGAATTACACAGCTTCCATAGATGGCTATTTTGGGTATATATGGACCGATTTAATCGAAAAAAAGACCCAATAGTGAAGTTTATGGGGCATATAGGAGTGCCAAGAAAGAAGCTTGTCAAAGGTAATGAATGTTTTATATTTTATTTCTGCGTTTTGTGTAGCGCCGGCTATGCTAAATCTTTTGTTTACGTCGCCTTCAGGCATTTTGTGGTGTTGCATGCTATCAGATAATAGCTTCTCATGCTTTCGCCGAAAAGCATTTTAAAAATCTGACTTGTTGGCTAGATTCACAACGAGTGTAGCTTTAATTCTATACCCTGCATGTGTATTTTGATGAACGTTTGAGTTTTAACGAGTACATTTAGCATTTAGCGTAGCGCATTTGCATTTCCAGGTGCCTAGTTGAGACATCTGCGTCTCAAGTAGGAGCAAGAAGTTAATTAAACAAATCCTAAAATATTCATAGTGCTGATAGTGATGAAGTAATGCAGGTTGAATTTCACATTGATTTGTAATCAAAACATAAGGAATCAATAATAATATACTGAAAGTAAAATGACTCAATGCTTATACCAAATCAAATCAGATTTGTTTGGTTCCATACGCATATTTAGCAGATGTTATTGCGGGTGTAGTGAAATGCTAGTGTTCCTAGATCGAACATTGAAGTAATATCTAACAATACAAAACAATACACACAAATCTAAAAGTAAATGAATGGAATTAAGAAATATAGAAATATTAGGATGAGCAATGTCGGTGTATGAAGTGTATACACTACCGGTCAAAGGTTTGGACACATCTACTCATTCAAGGGTTTTTCTTTTCTACATTGCGGAATAATAGTGAAGACGTCAAAACTATGAAATAACACATACGGAATCATGTAGTAACCAAAAAAGTGTTAAACAAATCAAAATATATTTCATATTTCATACCCTTTGCCTTGATGACAGCTTTGCACACTCTTTGCATTCACTCAAACAGCTTCATGAGGTAGAATGAAACCTAGAATGCATTTCAATTAACAGGTGTGCCTTGCTAAATGTTAATTTGTGGAATTTCTTTCCTTCTTAACTAGGGTAGGGTGCAGTATTTGGAATTTTGGATGAAAAGCATGCCCAAATTAAACTGCCTGCTACTCTGGCCCAGAAGATAGGATATGCATATAATTGGTAGATTTGGATAGAAAAAAATGAAAAGTTTCCAAAACAGTTAATAAAATAGTGCCTGTGAGTATAACATAACTGATTTGGCGGGCAAAACTTTATTTTATTGTTGTAGTTTTCTATTCAATGCCATTACAGTATCCATTGACTTAGGACTCAAATTGCAGTTCCTATGCCTTCCACTAGATGTCAACGGTCTTTAGAAATTGTTTCAAACTTGTATTCTGAAAAATTAGGGAGTAAGAGCAGTCTGAATGAGTTGACCCTGCAGTGTCACAGAGCTTATTCATGCGCGCGACCGAGCGAGTGCCTTTCTTGTTTACCTTTTATATTGAAGACGTCATTGTCCAGTTGAAATATTATCGATTATTTAGGCTAAAAATCTGAGGATTGAATATAAACATTGTGTGACATGTTTCTATGAACTTTACGGATACAATTTTGATTTTTTTTGTCTGCCTGTTGTGACTACGTTTGAGCCTGTGGATTACTGAAGAAAACGTGCAAATAAAACAGAGGTTTTTGGATATAAAGAGAGACTTTATCGAACAAAACAAACATTTATTGAGTAAATGAATGTCTTCTGAGTGCAACCATATGAAGATCATCAAAGGTAGGCGATTAATTTTCTCTATTTCTGACTTGTGTAACTCTTCTACTTGGCTGGTTACAGTTTGTAATGATTTGTCTGCTGGGCGATGTTCTCAAGAAATTGTAGGGTATGCTTTCACCGTAAAGCCTTTTTGAAATCTGACACCGTGGTTGGATTCTGAAGAAGTTAATCTTTAAACCTATGTAAAATACTTGTATGTTTTCAGAATTTTTATAATGAGTATTTCTGTATTTGAATTTGGCGCTCTGCAATTTCACTGGATGTTGGCCAGATGGGACGCTAGCGTCCCACATAACCTAGTGAGGTTAATGCGTTTGAGCCAGTCAGTAGTGTTGTGACAAGGTAGTGGTGGTATACAGAAGATGTCCCTAAATCCATATTATGGCAAAAACAGCTCAAATAAGCAAAGATAAATTACAGTCTATCATTACTTTAAGACATGAAGGTCAGTCAACACAGAACATTTCTAGATTTTCGAAAGTTTCTTCAAGTGCAATTGTAAAAACCATCAAGCGCTATGATGAAACTGTCTCTCATGAGGACCGCCACAGGAAAGGAAGACGCAGAGTTGTGTCTGCTGCAGAGGGTAGGTTCATTAGAGTTAACTGCACCTCAGATTACAGCCCAAATAAAGGCTTCACAAAGTTCAAGTAACAGACACATCTCAATATCAACTGTTCAAAGGAGACTGCGTGAATCAGGGCTTCATGGTCAAATTGCTGCAAAGAAAGCACTACTAAAATAAGAATAAGAAGAAGAGACTTGCTTGGGCCAAGAAACACAAGCAATGGACATTAGACTGATGGAAATCTGTTCTTTGGTCTGATGAGTCCACATTTTAGATTTTTGGATCCAACAACATTGTCATTTTGAGACGTAGAGAAGGTGAACGGATGATCTCCGAATGTGTGGTTCCCTCCGAGAACCATGGAGGAGGTGTGATGGTGTGGCGGTGCTTTGCTGGTGAGACCGTCTGTGATTCATTTAGAATTCAAGGCACTCTTAAAACCTGTTGGGGGAAGGCGTTCCCCTCAGGGAACTCCACCCCCCGTTCAGCTGAAAAGGTGGCACAGGGAAATCAAAAATATTCTTTAGAAATATTTAACTTCCACACTTTAACAAGTCCAATACCTCAAATGAAAGATAAACACCTTGTTCATCTGCCCATCATGTCAGATCTTTAAAATGTTTTACAGTGAAAACAAAACATATATTTATGTTAGACCACCACCAAACCAAAGAAAAAACGTAGCCATTTTTTCCAGCCAAAGATAAAATCACAAAAGCAGGATTAGAAATAAAATCAATCACTAACGTCTTGAAAATCTTCATCAGATGACAGTCATATGACATGTTACACAGTACATTTATGTTTTGTTCGATAATATGCATATTTATATCCACAAATCTCGGTTTACATTGACTGCCATGTTCAGAAATCCCTCCAAAATATCCGGAGGAATTATAGAAAGCTACGCCAGATAACAGAAATACTCATCATAAACTTTGACTAAAGATACATGTTCTACATATAATTAAAGATACACTGGTTCTTAATGCAATCGCTGTGTCAGATTTTTTTAAACGTTACGGAAAAAGCCTAACATTGCAATAATCTGAGACGGCGCTCAGACGTAACAATATTTCTCCGCCATGTTGGAGTCAACAGAAATACAAAATTACAACATAAATATTCCTTTACCTTTGATGATCTTTCATCAGTATGTAGTGCAAGGAGTCCTAGTTCCACAATAAATCATTGTTTTGTTCCATAATGTCCAATACTAGTGTCCAAGTAGCAGCATTTGCTATCACTTTCAGCTCACGTGCCCAAAAACTGACTTCTGGTCCAAGATAACTTGCATGAAAACTTCCAAACGATATATTCCAGGTCGAAAAAACTGGTCAAACTAAGTACAGAATCAATCTTCAGGATGTTATAATCATATATATCCAATAACGTTCCAACTGGATCATTCGTTTTCATCTGGGGCTGATTGGAACAGCCGTAGCGCTCACAGTCAAATGCGCCACAGCAAAATGGCATTCTCTTGCGACACCGACTAGTTTCCCTCCCATTAGGTCAAAGTTCACAGCAAATGCTCCATTACACTTTCTACTAAATGAGGGCATCTAGTGGAAGGCGTAGGAAGTGTTTCCAGATCCATAACTTGTTGGCAAGGGAGGGGGCGATGATGTCAAAGTTGCCCCAACTTTCAGAGTTTCAAAACTTGTTTGAAAGATTGCCTGCCCTATGAGTTCTGTTATACTCACAGACATAATTCAAACAGTTTTAGAAACTTCAGAGTGTTTTCGATCGAATAGTAATAATAATATGCATATATTAGCAATCTAGGACAGAGTTTGATGCAGTTCACTATGGGCACGCAATTCATCCAAAGTGAAAATACTGCCCCCTATCCTTAAGAAGTTTTAACCAGCATGCTACCACAGCAATCTGCAGTGATACGCCATCCTATCTGGTTTGCGCTTAGTGGGACTATCATTTGTTTTTCAGGAAGACAATGACCCAAAACACACGTCTAGGCTGTGTAAGGGCTATTTGACCAAGAAGAGTGATGGAGTGCTGCATCAGATGACCTGGCCTCCACAATCACCCGACCTGAACCGAATTGAGATGGTTTGGGATGAGTTGGACCGCAGAATGAAGGGAAAGTAGCCAACAAGTGCTCAGCATATGTGGGAACTCCTTCAAGACGGTTGAAAAAGCATTAATTATGAAGCGTGAGTGTGCAAAGCTGTCATCAAGGCAAAGGGTGGCTACTTTGAAGAATGTCAAATATACAGTATTTTGATTTGTTTAACACTTTTGGGATTACTAAATTATTTCATATGTGTTATTTCTTTGTTTTGATGTCTTCACTATTATTCTACATTGTAGAAAATAGTAAAAATAAAGAAAAACCCTGGAATGAGTAGGTGTGTACAAACTTTTGACTGGTACTGTATATAAACTCAGCAAAAAAAGAAACGTCCTCTCTGTCAACTGCGTTTATTTTCAGCAAACTTAACATGCGTAAATATTTGTATGAACATAAGATTCAACAACTGAGACATAAACTGAACAAGTTCCACAGACATGTGACTAACAGAAATGGAAAATATCAAAAATAACAGTATCTGGTGTGGCCACCAGCTGCATTAGGTACTGCAGTGCATCTCCTCCTCATGGACTGCACCAGATTTCCCGTTCTTGCTGTGAGATGTTACCCAACTCTTCCACCAAGGCACCTGCAAGTTCCCGGACAATTTTGGGGGGAATGGCCTTAGTCCTTACCCTCCAATCCAACAGGTCCCAGACGTGCTCAATGGGATTGAAATCCGGGCTCGTCGCTGGCCATGGCAGAACAGTGACATTCCTGTCTTGCAGGAAATCACGCACAGATTGAGCAGTCTGGCTGGTGGCATTGTCATGCTGGAGGGTTATGTCAGGATGAGCCTGCAGGAAGGGTACCACATGAGGGAGGAGGATGTCTTCCCTGTAACACACAGTGTTGATTGATTGCAATGACAACAAGCTCAGTCTGATGATACTGTGACACACCGCCACAGACCATAACAGACCCTCCACCTCCAAATCGATCCCTCTCCAGAGTACAGGCCTCGGTGTAACGCTCACTCCTTTGATGATAAACGTGAATACGACCATCACCCATGGTGAGACAAAACTGTGACTCGTCTGTGAAGAGCACTTTTTGCCAGTCCTGTCTGGTCCAGCAATGGTGGGTTTGTGCCTATAGGCGACGTTGTTGCCGGTAATGTCTGGTGAGGACCTGCCTTACAACAGGCCTACAAGCCCTCAGTCCAGCCTCACTCAGCCTATTGCAGACAGTCTGAGCACTGATGGAGGGATTGTGCGTTCCTGGTGTAACTCGGGCAGTTGTTGTTGCCATCCTGTACCTGTCCCGCAGGTGTGATGTTCGGATGTACCGATCCTGTGCAGGTGTTGTAACATGTGGTCTGCCACTGCGAGGACGATCAGCTGTCCGTCCTGTCTCCCTGTAGCGCTGTCTTAGGCGTCTCACAGTACAGACTTTGCAATTTATTGCCTGGCCACATTTGCAGTCTTCATGCGTCCTTACAGCATGCCTAAGGCACATTCACGCAGATGAGCAGGGACACTGGGCATCTTTCTTTTGATGTTTATCAGAGTCAGTAGAATGGCCTCCTTAGTGTCCTAAGTTTTCATAACTGTAACCTTAATTGCCTACCGTCTGTGAGCTGTTAGTGTCTTAATGACCGTTCCACAGGTGCATGTTCATTAATTGTTTGTGGTTATATATGTGTGATGGGATGTATAGACATTATGGATAGTATGTGAATAGAATATGTAGTATATCTGAACAATACGTAGGATAGAATAGTATATGTACAGCAATAATTGAATAGGATGGACTTGACTGGAATACAGTATATACATATGAAGTGGCTAAAATAGTATGAAACATTATTTTTCAAGCCTGATGCAAAATCGCTGCCTAATGACTCTACTCTTTCTCATAATATCTTATCACCCTCCCCCTCCATCTCCCTCCCTCCCTCCATCCTCCTCCCTCAATACCCCTCCCTCCCTCCCACAGCCACAAGTGTCCCGCTTCAAGCGCCACAGGGCTGAAGGGTCTCTCCGGGGTGAGGCAGCCCTCTACTTGGGGCCCCATTGTCACCCGGCCCACATCCCCTGGCTTTGGGAACAAAATCACCACAGTTTGCAAGTCTGTGTGTTTCACTCAGAGCCTGCAGATACCTTTGTCTCCAGCAGGCAGGGGAGCTGATAGGGAAGTTGGATTGTGTCATCCTAGGGCACCCCAAGTCTGCAGAGCAGCCACAGGGCTCCTGGGCCTCCCAGCTACCATATCCAACAGGACATTAAGAGCACTGGCCATTGGTTAAACAGAGACTGGGACCCAGTCCCTTTCCTGGTTTCATTGCTGTGGCAACAAACAGTAGAGAGTATGGATTTGTAAAGGCTAGAAGTACCGTTTCTAAAGGGATGTTCTTAAGCCCTCAAGTTCTCGCTGAACAAGTTTTTGGTTGGTTGCGGGATATTGTCCCATTGCATTAATAATGCAATAATGTCCACATCTGGATACTCAACATACACTTGCTCATATTTCAGAGCAGGTGAGTGTGTGACATCTATATTTTTTTGTATTAATTGTGGATAAGTAATTGCATACTGGAAAATAATAACATTTGACAGTACAGGTTTGTACTGTTAGAAAATGGGGAGACACCATTATCAACAATTGTTGTTATTGATATATAATGGCAATGACATTAAATATTTGGTCACATTTGCCACAATTTCTGATATGTTCACATATAATTTGTTGATTTGTCAATAACATCATGGGAATACATATGAAAAGAAACTTAAGGTCACTATACAGCTAGGCCCTTTAAAAAGAGGGCTGTCTCAATGACACCAGAATACTTTTTCAAAGAGCAAGGCGACAGCCAGGGCAGGAGACGTAGTTAGGCAGTTAAAGCCTGACAGGATGAATTGTTTCTGCCTCGGTCTATTTCCCAGCCCCTGGTTGCCACGGTAAATGTCACAGTGACCATGGAATCAGTTCACAGCCCAGCAGGGAGGGTCAATGTAATGTTATGTGTGACATGATATTCAACAATTCCCGTCCATAGCAACAACACAAGAATGCTGCTGTGCAAAGAGCTCAACAAACATCTATGAAATGGCATTAATATCACAACATGTCCATGTCTTTGTGGAAGAAACCTCTTAATGAAGACGTGTCAGGATCAAAGGACTGCTGTTGGAGATGTTGGTGGGTTGTAGATGCTATATGAAAGGCCTACTGTTGGGGATGTTGGTGGGTTGTAGATGCTATGTGAAAGGCCTGCTGTTGGAGATGTTGGTGGGTTGAAGATGCTATGTGAAAGGCCTGCTGTTGGAGATGTTGGTGGGTTGTAGATGCTATGTGAAAGGCCTGCTGTTGGAGATGTTGGTGGGTTGTAGATGCTATGTGAAAGGCCTGCTGTTGGAGATGTTGGTGGGTTGTAGATGCTATATGAAAGGCCTGCTGTTGGAGATGTTGGTGGGTTGTAGATGCTATGTGAAAGGCCTGCTGTTGGAGATGTTGGTGGGTTGTAGTTGGTGGGTTGTAGATGCTATATGAAAGGACTGCTGTTGGAGATGTTGGTGGGTTGTAGATGCTATATGAAAGGCCTGCTGTTGGAGATGTTGGAGGGTTGTAGATGCTATATGAAAGGCCTGCTGTTGGAGATGTTGGTGGGTTGTAGATGCTATATGAAAGGCCTGCTGTTGGAGATGTTTGTGGGTTGTAGATGCTATATGAAAGGACTGCTGTTGGAGATGTTGGTGGGTTGTAGATGCTATATGAAAGGACACAATACACGGACAATAACTTGATAATAACTTGATTGGAATAAAAAAAATAGCCTAAATAGATTTAAAACCTATAATTTTACATAAATTATTGATATACCATGATATACTGTAGCATGCTATAGAATGATATACCATGATATATCTACAGGTGTAATCGACACCATAACACAGTAAGACCCTATTATACATGAATAAGTGATTTGCAGGTCACCCGTAATAAAAGTTTAGTAACTGTGCAAATACAAGCCATTACTAATATCCACCCCCCAAAAAGGAAATCCAATTTAACCATGTGGTGTTTGTGCAACTAAACTTAATATGAAGTGTCACATGAAATTGAAACGTGGAAAAAACACAACCCTTATTTGAATGGTTACTCTCCAGTAAAATAACTTAGAGGACCACAAGGAGAAACATCAAGTGGTCACTGAACCCAGTTGAGCGAACCAAAATGGATGAGACTAGAGTGGCATGCAGAGGAGTACTGGGACTTCTGCTCTCCCTGATGGAACAGCCTGTGTTCCTAACACTAAGACAGTGTCTGCCATCAGGTATCGGCTGGCCACGTAGTTCAGAGAAGTCTACACTGCCACCAAGTGGTGATTCTTTGCAACCCCTTACTCTCTTTCAGACATTGATGGAGCACAATCCTATTGAATGTTTAGGAAGTGTATCATTTGTATTATTTAAGAAGGGAGTCCTGTTGAGACCAATGTCTATTTTACATGGGAGCCCTGCATGTAATGTTATTCATCAAACACAATCAGGATGTGTTCCCTGTTATAAACCCGTAAACGATCAGGATGTGTTCCCTGTCATAAAGCCGTATACAATCAGGATGTGTTCCCTGTTATAAAGCCGTAAACAATCAGGATGTGTTCCCTGTCATAAAGCCGTATACAATCAGGATGTGTTCCCTGTTATAAAGCCGTATACAATCAGGATTTGTTCCCTGTCATAAAGCCGTATACAATCAGGATGTGTTCCCTGTCATAAAGCCGTATACAATCAGGATGTGTTCCCTGTTATAAAGCCGTATACAATCAGGATGTGTTCCCTGTCATAATGGCCTGATTTCTATTGCTTAATTTATGGGTATTGTCATCAAACCATGTTCATATTATCCTCATATGTGCTTGCACTGTGCACTCAGCAGGCACACGTTTTTGACTGGTAGAAAAACTTAACTCGCCGAACAGAGATGCCGGCAGAAAGATGAAGTGTCAAGCAGAAAGATGAAGAGTCAAGCAGAAAGAGACAGGAGCAGGCTGCATACATGTCTCCCTTTGGGGGAACAGGACTTTTGGCACCAGTGGAAAGCAGGGTCCATGTATGGCAGAGAGCCAGTGTTGGACAACTCAGTTCTCCCATCTTCAAGTCTGTTGATGTTTAGAGGAATAACGGCAGAACATACTGTCTTTAAAGTAATGGGACTATCTGTGCAGAGCAGTGGTGTAGTGGTAACAACAGGGTTCAATCCCTGTGTCCAGCCTTCCCACTGTTTCTTCCACTTGGCTGTTTTCCTGTCTGATTTCCTTACTGTGAAAATAACAAGAAGTAATAGCACCATGTGAGACATTGTGCTGTGCAAATCAAACCCACTCCTAGATGGAAATTGTGAAAATACACCATCTGCAATGATTGAATCGTGACCTTATCATATTGAAATGACCAAAAGAAGAAACATTCTGTTTGGTCAACAGTGATTATGAAGATTGCCACTACCTATGTCTGCAACTGTGTGCAATGTTAGGTACATTGGCAATGTTAGCAAAGAAAAAAGGAATCTGCATTAGTATATAAAAGTTACAAATATACAGGAAGTCTCTGGTAGCTTGACTTTAGAGATCTGGGGAAGGGAGGACCCATTGCTGTCTATATTGGTTTGAATGGTAAAGGCCTTCACATTGGATTCTCCCAGCAGCACTGAGCTGTGGATGATCCCTAGCCTGGCCTCTTTGTAGTAAGGTGCACCCACGTCCCTCCCCAGTATGATGTCATGTGTCTGGCCAGACAGCCACAAGGTGTATGACACAGTCAGCCTCTGCAGATGCTGTACTGTGAAAGAGTCCTAGAAGGCTGGCTTATCTCCTACAGATTTGCACTTGATCTGTGTGAGATGCCACACCTCTGCGTTGTTCAGCAGGAGGGCCACGTTGTACCAGACGGTCAAGAGTCTTATTTGCACTATCAAATCAAATGTTATTGGTCACATACACATGGTCAGCAAATGTTATTGCGAGTGTAGCGAAATGCTTGTAGCGTAGCGAAATGCTTGCAATAACACTTAAGATTAATACATAATATATAATACATAAAAAACAAAATACTGCAAAGTTTCCTAAGGACTAGAAGCGAGACAGCCCTCTCTGTCAGCGCCATCTTGAGTCTGCGCCATTGGCCATTAGTGCCATCTAAACTGGAGCTGACTGCCCGGTGCAGCACAGAGAACAGGTGGTTCCTACAGGTACACTCTCTGGGTTTGATGACACCACAGGCCACCAGCTCATGGACACAAGCACAGTATAACAGGTTGTGGTCAATCACATATGTGTGTTAAACTCTGGCCCGAGGAGGCCGGACACCACCATCCATATCAAGCAGGACAACAGAGCTTGACTAAGGTGCCTGAGGTTCGATATCTCCATCTCCAACGGATGGAGGCACACCTCATTGAAGTCAGGCCAAGATGGTGCCTCTGATCCCTTTATGAAATGGATCCTGTTCCCCAGCCAGAGACTGAGGGAATCTTAGGACCTAACTAAGCAGTTTTTGGCTGATGAAGAGAGAATGTCCAATCACAGACTGTCTTTGTTATGTTCATAGCTCTGTCCAGACTGAGCTGCTCAATTGGCTGTTTGAGGCTGTCCTGACCAGATGGAAGGGAGGATATTGGCTCCGGAGCCTTGTTAGCACAGGGTCACATCTGTCAACAACAGAATGAGCACTAAATACAAACAGTTCATCCTGGAACTCAAAGATGATTCCCACAGTACATCTATCAAGTCATTTATCTATATATTTGCAGCATTCCTGTGTCTCTCCACATAGGCTTGTTTTTTCAGGCCACCTGGTGACATATTGGCAGATATTAGCCTCATACCTGCTGTAATTACCTGATTGTCTGGAGGTGTTGCTTTGAGGGATGACAGAATATTCATTCTGCAAAATAACTGAAAACCACAAGAGGGCCTTGGATTGAAAGACAGACTAAGCCCAGGATTTATGGAGTTAGGTAGAGTTAGAAATTTGGCTGTCAGGAGTATTACAATGTAAATTCACTTTTAATCCATCTGTCTGCATATTCGAAGACGTCATATGAGGGTGCAGTGAGATACCCGATAGGTTGGACGATACTCTTCTCGGCAATTATCTTGAAAAAAACGTATACTTAAAAACTGTAAATCGACCAATCCTCCATCGTTAAGACAATGGAAAGATCATATACTTAATTATCTAAATATGGAAAAAGCATAGGCGACAGAGAGGAATAAAATGATGCAATATGAAGACATAGCGGAGAGTGGTGCAGGCATGGAGATAAGGGTGAGAGTAGGTGGGTCTGAGCAGGAGTGATGTTGTTGATGTTTTTTAGTATGTTGTCTTTTGTATGTGTATGTTTTGTATTGTTCACTGAACAAAAATAAACGCAACATGTTGGTCCCATTTTTATTTTATTTATTTTTATTTCACCATTATTTAACCAGGTAGGCCAGTTGAGAACAAGTTCTCATTTACAACTGCGACCTGACCAAGATAAAGCATAGCAGTGTGAACAGACAACAACACAGAGTTACACATGGAGTAAACAAGTCAATAACACAGTATTAAAAAAACAAAAAAAGAGTCTATATACATTGTGTGCAAAAGGCATGAGGAGTTAGGCGAATAATTACAATTTAGCAGATTAACACTGGAGTGATAAATGATCAGATGAACATGTGCAGGTAGAGATACTGGTGTGCAAAAGAGCAGAAAAGTAAATAAATAAAAACAGTATGGGGGTGAGGTAGGTAAATAGGGTGGGCTATTTACCGATGGACTATGTACAGCTGCAGCGATCGGTTAGCTGCTCAGATAGCAGATGTTTAAAGTTGGTGAGGGAGATGAAAGTCTCCAACTTCAACGATTTTTGCAATTCGTCCCAGTCACAGGCAGCAGAGAACTGGAAGGAAAGGCAGCAAAATCAGTGAGATACACCTGCTGGAGCGTGTGCTACGGGTGGGTGTTGCCATTGTGATTAGTGAACTGAGATAAGGCGGAGCTTTACCTAGCATGGACTTGTAGATGACCTGGAGCCAGTGAGTCTGGCGACGAATATGTAGCGAGGGCCAGTCGAATAGAGCATACGGGTCGCAGTGGTGGGTGGTATAAGGTGCTTTAGTAACAAAACGGATGGCACTGTGATAAACTGCATCCAGTTTGCTGAGTAGAGTATTGGAAACTGTTTTGTAGATGACATCACCGAAGTCGAGGATCGGTAGGATAGTCAGTTTTACTAGGGTAAGTTTGGCAGTGTGAGTGAAGGAGGCATTGCTGCGAAATAGAAAGCCGATTCTAGATTTGATTTTTGGAGATGTTTGATATGAGTCTGTAAGGAGACTTTACAGTCTAGGCAGACAGCTACAGTGCCTTGCGAAAGTATTCGGCCCCCTTGAACTTTGCGACCTTTTGCCACATTTCAGGCTTCAAACATAAAGATATAAAACTGTATTTTTTTGTGAAGAATCAAAAAAAAAAAAAAAAATTCAGTCTCTCGATGTGCAAAACTGATAGAGACATACGCCAAGCGACTTACAGCTGTAATCGCAGCAAAAGGTGGCGCTACAAAGTATTAACTTAAGGGGGCTGAATAATTTTGCGCGCCCAATTTTTCAGTTTTTGATTTGTTAAAAAAGTTTGAAATATCCAATAAATGTTGTTCCACTTCATAATTGTGTCCCAGTTGTTGTTGATTCCTCACAAAAAAATACAGTTTTATATCTTTATGTTTGAAGCCTGAAATGTGGCAAAAGGTCGCAAAGTTCAAGGGGGCCGAATACTTTCGCAAGGCACTGTAGGTACTTATAGATGTCCACATATTCTAGGTCGGAACCATCCAGGGTGGTGATGCTAGTCGGGCGTGCGGGTGCAGGCAGCAAACGGTTGAAAAGCATGCATTTGGTTTTACTAGCGTTTAAGATCAGTTGGAGGCCACGGAAGGAGTGTTGTATGGTATTGAAGCTTGTTTGGAGGTTAGATAGCACAGTGTCCAAGGAAGGGCCAGAAGTATACAGAATGGTGTCGTCTGCGTAGAGGTGGATCAGGGAATCGCCCGCAGCAAGAGCAACATCATTGATATATACAGAGAAAAGAGTCGGCCTGAGAATTGAACCCTGTGGCACCCCCATAGAGACTGCCAGAGGACCGGACAACATGCCCTCCGATTTGACACACTGAACTCTGTCTGCAAAGTAGTTGGTGAACCAGGCAAGGCAGTCATTAGAAAAACCGAGGCTACTGAGTCTGCCGATAAGAATATGGTGATTGACAGAGTTGAAAGCCTTGGCCAGGTCGATGAAGACGGCTGCACAGTACTGTCTTTTATCGATGGCGGTTATCATTTAGTACCTTGAGCGTGGCTGAGGTGCACCAGTGACTGGCTCAGAAACCAGATTGCACAGCAGATAAGGTACGGTGGGATTCGAGATGGTCAGTGATCTGTTTGTTGACTTGGCTTTCGAAGACCTTAGATGGGCAGGATGGATATAGGTCTGTAACAGTTTGTGTCCAGGGTGTCTCCCCCTTTGAAGAGGGGGATGACCGCGGCAGCTTTCCAGTCCTTGGGGATCTCAGACGATATGAAAGAGAGGTTAAACAGGCTGGTAATAGGGGTTGCGACAATGGCGGCGGATAGTTTCAGAAATAGAGGGTCCAGATTGTCAAGCTCAGCTGATTTGTACGGTCCAGGTTTTGCAGCTCTTTCAGAACATCTGCTATCTGGATTTGGGTAAAGGAGAAGCTGGGGAGGCTTGGGCGAGTAGCTGGGGGGGGGGCTGTTGGCCGAGGTTGGAGTAGCCAGGAGGAAGGCATGGCCAGCCGTTGAGAAATGCTTGTTGAAGTTTTCGATTATCATGGATTTATCGGTGGTGACCGCGTTACCTAGCCTCAGTGCAGTGGGCAGCTGGGAGGAGGTGCTCTTGTTCTCCATGGACTTTACAGTGTCCCAAACTTTTTGGAGTTAGAGCTACATGATGCAGATTTCTGCTTGAAAAAGCTGGCCTTTGCAATCCTAACTGACTGCGTGTATCGGTTCCTGACTTCCCTGAACAGTTGCATATCGCGGGGACTATTTGATGCTATTGCAGTCCGCCACAGGATGTTTTTGTGTTGGTTGAGGGCAGTCAGGTCTGGAGTGAACCAGGGGCTATATCTGTTCTTAGTTCTGCATTTTTTGAACAGAGCATGCTTATCTAAGATGGTGAGGAAGTTACTTTTAAAGAATGACCAGGCATCCTCAACTGACGGGATGAGGTCAATATCCTTCCAGGATACCCGGGCCAGGTCGATTTGAAAGGCCTGCTCGCAGAAGTGTTTGACAGTGATTAGGGGTGGTCGTTTGACTGCGGACCCGTAGCGGATACAGGCAATGAGGCAGTGATCGCTGAGATCCTGATTGAAGACAGCGGAGGTGTATTTGGAGGGCCAGTTGGTCAGGATAATATCTATGAGGGTGCCCATGTTTACAGATTTAGGATTGTACCTGGTGGGTTCCTTGATGATTTGTGTGAGATTGAGGGCATCTATCTTAGATTGCAGGACTGCCGGGGTGTTAAGCATATCCCAGTTTAGGTCACTTAACAGAACAAACTCTGAAGCTAGATGGGGGGGCGATCAATTCACAAATGGTATCCTGGGCACAGCTGGGAGCAGGCGGCAACAGTGAGAGACTTATTTCTGGAGAGAGTCATTTTTAAAATTAGAAGTTCGAACTGTTTGGGTATGACATTACTTTGCAGGCTATCTCTGCAGTAGACTGCAACTCCTCCCCCTTTGGCAGTCCTATCTTGACGGAAAATTTTATTGTTGGGAATGGAAATTTCAGAATTTTTGGTGGCCTTCCTAAGCCAGGATTCAGACACAGCAAGGACATCAGGTTTGGCAGAGTGTGCTAAAGCAGTCAGTAAAACAAACTTAGGGAGGAGGCTTCTGATGTTGACATGCATTAAACCAAGGCTTTTTCGATCACAGAAGTCAACAAATGAGGGTGCCTGGGGACATGCAGGGCCTGGGTTTACCTCCACATCACCCGCGGAACAGAGGAGGAGTAGGATGAGGGTGCGGCTAAAGGCTATCAAAACTGGTCGCCTAGAGCGTTGAGGACAAAGAATAAAAGGAGCAGATTTCTAGGCGTGGTAGAATATATTCAGGGCATAATGCGCAGACAGGGATATGGTGGGGTGCAGGTACAGCGGAGGTAAGCTCAGGCACTGGGTGATGATAAGAGAGGTTGTATCTCTGGACATGCTGGTTGTAATGGGTGAGGTCACCGCATGTGTGGGAGGTGGGACAAAGGAGGTATCAGAGGTATGAAGAGTGGAACTAGGGGCTCCATTGTAAATTAAAACAATGATAACTAACCTGAACAACAGTATACAAGGCATATTGACATTTGAGAGAGACATACAGCGAGGCATAAAGTAATCGCAGGTGTTGATTGGGAGAGCTAGCTAAAACAACAGGTGAGACAACAACAGCTAATCAGCTAGCACAACAACAGTAGGTAAATTGGCGATGACTAGGCAGAGTGGGTCGGATTAACTACACACAGAGCCTGAGTTCGCGGCTGGGGCCGACAGATGAAATAAATAAACAGAATGAAGCACCGTGATTAATGGACAGTCCAGCAGGACCAAGCCAAGTGATCATAGTGTCCAGGGGGCAGCAGTAGATGGAACAGGGAAGCCGCCACTACGCTAGCGACTCGGCGTTTAAAGTTAGTAGCCCTGGGCTAGTAGGAGCATCTGCTTCGATGGAGGCCGGATGAAGGCACAGCGGATGGAGTATTCGTCGGCAGACCAGTCGTGGTGGTGCGGCGGGGCGCCGTGTCAACAGAGAATCCAAGCCAGATGGCGAAAGAGGTATTGTGGAATTTAGTTTGCTAGCCGGGAGATGTGCCTGGCTCACGGCTAACTGGTGCTAGCTTCGTGGCAGTGGCGTTAACCACTATATCCATTTGGTAGCAGCGGTGATCCGGTGCCAAGGTCCAGAGTTTACAGCAAGGATCCGGTGGAGTACTGGGCTCTAGCCTTGTATGAGTGGGGTTCAGGTGAACAGCTGAGTAGGCCGGGAGGTGGGCCTCAGGGATAGCTTCGGTACTGGGTGCCACGGTGAGTGAGCTAGCTAGCTGCAAGCTGTGAGATAGCTATCTGCAAGCTAGCTGTGAAGATCAGAAGTAGTGGTCCAAGGATTACGGCAGGAATCCGGCGTTGTAGAGGAGAGACAGACCGATACTGGTAGACTAGCGAGTATTATCCAGGCTAAAAACAGGGCTGGTATCTGTGCAGAAGGTAAAAGCCGCTAGCAGTGGCTAACAATTACTAAATAGCTTGTAGCTAATTAGCTGGTTAGCTTCTGGAGGTTCTTGAATAAAATCAAATCAAAATCAAATCAAATTTATTTATATAGCCCTTCGTACATCAGCTGATATCTCAAAGTGCTGTACAGAAACCCAGCCTAAAACCCCAAACAGCAAGCAATGCAGGTGTAGAAGCACGGTGGCTAGGAAAAACTCCCTAGAAAGGCCAAAACCTAGGAAGAAACCTAGAGAGGAACCAGGCTATGTGGGGTGGCCAGTCCTCTTCTGGCTGTGCCGGGTGGAGATTATAACAGAACATGGCCAAGATGTTCAAATGTTCATAAATGACCAGCATGGTCGAATAATAATAAGGCAGAACAGTTGAAACTGGAGCAGCAGCACGGTCAGGTGGACTGGGGACAGCAAGGAGTCAACATGTCAGGTAGTCCTGGGGCATGGTCCTAGGGCTCAGGTCCTCCGAGAGAGAGAAAGAAAGAGAGAATTAGAGAGAGCATATGTGGGGTGGCCAGTCCTCTTCTGGCTGTGAATGTGTTCTAAAATTGAAAATAATAGCGATTCCATATCACATTGGGTGAGGCAGGTTACCGGAAGGTATAATCGAATTAAAAATCGAAAAGAGATTGAAAATAAATTGAAATATATACAAAAAAAATACAAAAAATATTAAAGTACACGAGAGGACAAACGCACGACTTCACTGCTACGCCATCTTGGTATGTTTCTTGAGTTGAAATAAAATATCCCAGATATTTTCCATGTGCACAAAAAGCTTATTTCTCTCAAATTCTGTGCACAATTTTTTTACATCCCTGTTAGTGAGTGTTTCTCACAGTTTTGTCACACAACCCAATGCCACAGATGTCCCACATTTTGAGGGAGCATGCAATTGGCATACTGACTGCAGGAATACCCACCAGTGCTTTTGCCAGATAATTTAATGTTCCTTTCTCTACCATAAGCCGCCTCCGACGTCGTTTTAGAAAATTTGGCAGTACGTCCAACCGGCCTCACAACCGCAGACCTGAACCTGAATTCATTTCAATTGACTGATTTCCTCATATGAACTGTAACTCAGTAAAATCAATAAAATTGTTGCATGTTGCATTTATATTTTTGTTCAGTATAAAATCAAAAAAAGGAAATAACAATAACTACAGATGATTGTGCATCTGTAGAAGTTTGTGAGTGCTTTTGGTGACAAGCCGAATTTCTTCAGCCTCCTGAGGTTGAAGAGGCGCTGCTGCGCCTTCTTCACGATGCTGTCTGTGTGGGTGGACCAATTCAGTTTGTCTGTGATGTGTACGCCGAGGAACTTAAAACTTACTACCCTCTCCACTACTGTTCCATCGATGTGGATAGGGGGGTGTTCCCTCTGCTGTTTCCTGAAGTCCACAATCATCTCCTTAGTTTTGTTGACGTTGAGTGTGAGGTTATTTTCCTGACACCACACTCCGAGGGCCCTCACCTCCTCCCTGTAGGCCGTCTCGTCGTTGTTGGTAATCAAGCCTACCACTGTTGTGTCGCCCGCAAACTTGATGATTGAGTTGGAGGCGTGCGTGGCCACGCAGTCGTGGGTGAACAGGGAGTACAGGAGAGGGCTCAGAACGCACCCTTGTGGGGCCCCAGTGTTGAGGATCAGCGGGGTGGAAATGTTGTTGCCTACCCTCACCACCTGGGGGCGGCCCGTCAGGAAGTCCAGTACCCAGTTGCACAGGGCGGGGTCGAGACCCAGGGTCTCAAGCTTGATGACGAGCTTGGAGGGCACTATGGTGTTAAATGCAGAGCTGTAGTCGATGAACAGCATTCTCACATAGGTATTCCTCTTGTCCAGATGGGTTAGGGCAGTGTGCAGTGTGGTTGAGATTGCATCGTCTGTGGACCTATTTGGGCGGTAAGCAAATTGGAGTGGGTCTAGGGTGTCAGGTAGGGTGGAAGTGATATGGTCCTTGACTAGTCTCTCAAAGCCTCTTCATGATGACGGAAGTGAGTGCTACGGGGCGGTAGTCGTTTAGCTCAGTTACCTTAGCTTTCTTGGGAACAGGAACAATGGTGGCCCTCTTGAAGCATGTGGGAACAACAGACTGGGATAGGGATTGATTGAATATGTCCGTAAACACACCAGCCAGCTGGTCTGCGCATGCTCTGAGGGCGCGGCTGGGGATGCCGTCTGGGCCTGCAGCCTTGCGAGAGTCCGCATGTTTTAGTTGCGGGCCGTGTCAGTGGCACTGTATTGTCCTCAAAGCGGGCAAAAAAGTTATTTAGTCTGCCTGGGAGCAAGACATCCTGGTCCGTGACGGGGCCGGTTTTCTTTTTGTAATCCGTGATTGACTGTAGACCCTGCCACATACCTCTTGTGTCTGAGCCGTT
Organism: Oncorhynchus clarkii lewisi; assembly: GCF_045791955.1. NCBI lineage: Eukaryota > Metazoa > Chordata > Actinopteri > Salmoniformes > Salmonidae > Oncorhynchus > Oncorhynchus clarkii. The sequence continues at coordinate 44,475,049 of NC_092169.1, read as the reverse complement.
GAATTGAGATTCTACTTTGTCTCTATACTGACGCTTAGCTTGTTTGATTGCCTTGCGGAGGGAATAGTTACACTGTTTGTATTCGGTCATGTTTCCGGTCATCTTGCCCTGATTAAAAGCAGTGGTTCGGGCTTTCAGTTTCAGCGAATGCTGCCATCAATCCACGTTTTCTGGTTTGGGAATGTTTTAATCGTTGCTATGGGAACGACATCTTCAACGCACGTTCTAATGAACTCGCTCACCGAATCAGCGTATTCGTCAATGTTGTTGTCTGACGCAATACGAAAGATATCCCAGTCCACGTGATGGAAGCAGTCTTGGAGTGTGGAGTCAGATTGGTCGGACCAGTGTTGAACAGACCTCAGCGCGGGAGCTTCTTGTTTTAGTTTCTGTCTGTAGGCAGGGATCAACAAAATGGAGTCGTGGTCAGCTTTTCCGAAAGGAGGGCGGGGCAGGGCCTTATATGCGTCGTGGAAGTTAGAATAGCAGTGATCCAAGGTTTTTCCAGCCCTGGTTGCGCAATCGATATGCTGATAAAATGTAGGGAGTCTTGTTTTCAGATTAGCCTTGTTAAAATCCCCAGCTACAATGAATGCAGCCTCCGGATAAATGGATTCCAGTTTGCACAGAGTCAAACAAAGTTCGTTCAGAGCCATCGATGTGTCTGCTTGGGGGGGAATATATACGGCTGTGATTATAATCGAAGAGAATTCCCTTGGTAGATAATGCGGTCGACATTTGATTGTGAGGAATTCTAAATCAGGTGAACAGAAGGACTTGAGTACCTGTATGTTGTTATGATCACACCACGTCACGTTAACCATGAAGCATACGCCCCCGCCCCTCTTCTTACCAGAAAGATGTTTGTTTCTGTCTGCGATGCGTGGAGAAACCAGCTGGCTGCACCGACTCCGATAGCATCTCTCCAGTGAGCCATGTTTCACTTATGTCTGACATGTCAGAATGTATTAGGCCTAGAACAAGTCAGTGCTGCTGGTAGGGCTACAAAAGAAATACAGGAAAATGCACCCTCTTTTCCCAGACATGGTAACCTAATTTAAACTGAGTAATAGCCAATTAACAGGGAAAACAGCTGTTTGGGGTGTGGTGCATTTCTTTCTGAAAAATAACTTTTATTTATACATTACATTCATAAGCCTGCATAATTAAGTGGCAAGGGCCGAGCGTGTGTGTCATTTGGCCAAAATACCACGGATAACGGCTGTTCTTAAGCACGACGCAACGTGGAGTGCCTGGATTTAGCCGTGGTCTATTGGCCATATACCACAAACCCCCTTTGGTGCCTTATTGCTATTATAAACTGGTTACCAAGGTAATTAGAGCAGTCATACCCATGGTATACGGTCTAATATACCACGGCTGTCAGCCAATCACCATTCAATCACAGTTCATAATAAAAATTAGATATCTTACCAGACTTGCGTGCAATCACCACTGGACAGCTTTGAACTGGAAAAGGAGTTGGAATAAACTTTTCCTGATGTCAGGATTAGGGAATTTCTTATGCCATAAACCCACGCTTTCAGTAGAGGTGATATATGCATGGTACTTGTAGTTTTTATTAGGTTTGTTGTGTGTGTAGGTAGCTTGCCTGTCCTGCGTACCGTGTGGACCTGCCTAGCTGCACACTGGCCAAGATAAATAAAGCTCACCTAGCTAATGTGGTGGGTGTAGACCGGGCGAAGTTGCCCCTTGGCGCTGATCTTGGGTCAATTTTGCATTTTCCCACTAGTAGTTAAGGTTGGGATTGGGGGAGGGCCTGAGAGAAGCTGATCCTAGATCTGTACCGTGGTGAAGCACAATGCGATATCATACTGTAGGTCAACAACATGTAAACAATGCGTGACTTAAGCCATTCTCTGATTCAGATACACAATGTCAAGGGGGGCATTGCAAATGCCCATAAGGCTAATGTCGTCATACTGTAGGCCAGTGGTTCCCAACTCCGATCCTCGAGTACCCCTAACAGTAGACAGTTTTATTGTAGCCCCGGACAAGCACACCTGATTCAACTTGTCAACTAATCATCATGACCTCAATGAGTTGAATCAGGCATGTCTGGGGCTGCAACAAAAATGTGTGCTGTTGGAGGTACTCAAGGACTGGAGTTGGGAACCACTGCTATGTGTAGGCCTATGGCTGCATTGGCGTTACATGCCATTATCATCCGCAAAATGGGATCACATGGCTATAATCCTAAAAAAAAAATTATAATCAAATAAAACTAATTGGAGAGCTTATGACTGAACAAAAAGGTCATGTTCATTTGAGAATACAACACAAACAAATTAGTGACAGATTCCTTTCCCCTCTTTATTGAGACAGATTCCCTTCCCCTTTTTTATTAAAACAGATTAAATTCCCCTCTTTATTGTAGGATTGTGAGCTGTGATTAATCAACATTGACACTAGTTCATCTTGAATAAGAGTTTTAAGTTAACAATTAAAACACGTTTAAACACTTCACTTCAAAGAAGCAACACTTCAAAGTGTACAAGTAAGCTAACTCACATGAAAAGGTTAGAAATCTTAGTAACAAGTAGGCCATTATTATTAAAGCATCATTTCAGGTGAACAAAAAAAGGTTAATCTAAGGTTTGATAAATTGAATGCTGGGCTGGAACAGAGGCCTACACACCCAGCAGGGTTGGCCTGCTCCAGTTGTAATAGGTTAATACATGATGACTTTTAAACTATATTTTTGTTCACAACAAGTGCTAACATACAGTGGGGAGAACAAGTATTTGATACACTGCAGATTTTGCAGGTTTTCCTACTTACAAAGCATGTAGAGGTCTGTAATTTATCACAGGTACACTTCAAAAATCCAGAAAATCACATTGTATGATTTTTAAGTAATTAATTTGCATTTTATTGCATGACATAAGTATTTGATCACCTACCAACCAGTAAGAATTCCGACTCTCACAGACCTGTTAGTTTTTCTTTAAGAAGCCCTCCTGTTCTCCACTCATGACCTGTATTAACTGCACCTGTTTGAACTCGTTACCTGTCCACACACTCAATCAAACAGACTCCAACCTCTCCACAATAGCCAAGACCAGAGAGCTGTGTACAATTGTAGACCTGCACAAGGTGGGGATGAGCCACAGGACAATAGGCAAGCAGCTTGGTGAGAAGGCAACAACTGCAATTATTAGAAAATGGAAGAAGTTCAAGATGACGGTCAATCACCCTCGGTCTGGGGCTCCATGCAAGATCTCACCTCGTGGGGCATCAATGATCATAAGGAAGGTGAGGCATCAGTCCAGAACTACACGGCAGGACCTGGTCAATGACCTGAAGAGAGCTGGGACCACAGTCTCAAAGAGAACCATTAGTAACACACTACGCCGTCATGGATTAAAATCCTGCAGCGCACTCAAGGTCCCCCTGCTCAAACCAGCGCATGTCCAGGCCCGTCTGAAGTTTGCCAATGACCATCTGGATGATCCAGATGAGGAATGGTAGAAGGTCATGTGGTCTGATGAGACAAAAATAGAGCTTTTTGGTCTAAACTCCACTCGCCGTGTTTGAAGGAAGAAGAAGGATGAGTACAACCCCAAGATCACCATCCCAACCGTGAAGCATAGAGGTGGAAACATAATTATTTGGGGATGCTTTTCTGTAAAGGGGACAGGACGACTGCACCGTATTGAGGGGAGGATGGATGGGGCCATGTATCGCAAGATCTTGGCCAACAACTTCCTTCCCTCAGTAAGAGCATTGAAGATGGGTCGTGGCTGGGTCTTCCAGCATGACAACGACCCGAAACACACAGTCAGGGCAACTAAGGAGTGGCTCCGTAAGAAGCATCTCAAGGTCCTGGAGTGGCCTAGCCAGTCTCCAGACCTGAACCCAATAGAAAACATTTGGAGGGGGCTGAAAGTCCGTGTTGCCCAGCGACAGCCCCGAAACCTGAAGGTCCTGGAGAAGGTCTGTATGGAGGAGTGGGCCAAAATCCCTGCTGCAGTGTGTGCAAACCTGGTCAAGAACTACAAGAAACGTATGATCTCTGTAATTGCAAACAAAGGTTTCTGTAGCAAAAATTAGGTTCTGCTTTTCTGATGTATCAAATACTTATGTCATGCAATAAAATGCAAATGAATTACTTAAAAATCATACAATGTGATTTTCTGGATTTTTGTTTTAGATTCCGTCTCTCACAGTTGAAGTGTACCTATGATAAAAATTACAGACCTCTACATGCTTTGTAAGTTGGAAAACCTGCAAAATCGGCAGTGTATCAAATACTTGTTCTCCCCACTGTATGAGATGAGTAATGTAGGGTATGTAAACATATAAGTGCCATTGTTTAAAGTGGCTAGTGAGACATTTATTACATCAATTTCTCTGTTATTAAAGTGGCTAGAGTTGAGTCAGTATGTTGGCAGCAGCTGTGTGCTCGATTTTATACACCTGTCTGCAAAGGGTGTGGCTTAAATATCTGAATCCACTCATTTGAGTGGGTGTCCACATGCTTTTGCATATATAGCATATAGTATTCAGTAGTATTCAGTATATACATATGACAGTGCAGTAGCAATGAGTATATGCATATGACAGTGCAGTAGCATTGAGTATATACATATGACAGTGCAGTAGGGGTTACATACATTCATATTGCTAATGTATATTATCACAAAGTTTCTTCTCTATCTTCATAAGTGGGACGATTTATTGTAAATATGAACTACAAAATCAATGTCAGTTTGTTGCCAGGCACAGAGCTGTCAGGTACAGTGCTGAGCCAGGTCTGTATGTCAGGTACAGTGCTGAGCCAGGTCTGTATGTCAGGTACAGTGCTGAGAAAGGTCTGTATGTCAGGTACAGTGCTCAGCCAGGTCTGTATGTCAGGTACAGTGCTGAGCCAGGTCTGTATGTCAGGTACAGTGCTGAGCCAGGTCTGTATGTCAGGCACAGTGCTGAGCCAGGTCTGTATGTCAAGCACAGTGCTGAGCCAGGTCTGTATGTCAGACACAGTGCTGAGCCAGGTCTCTATGTCAGACACAGTGCTGAGCCAGGTCTGTATGTCAGGCACAGTGCTGAGCCAGGTCTGTATGTCAGACACAGTGCTGAGCCAGGTCTGTATGTCAGACACAGTGCTGAGCCAGGTCTGTATGTCAGGTACAGTGCTGAGCCAGGCCTGTATGTCAGGTACAGTGCTGAGCCAGGTCTGTATGGCAGGTACAGTGCTGAGCCAGGTCTGTATGTCAGGTACAGTGCTGAGCCAGGTCTGTATGTCAGGTACAGTGCTGAGCCAGGTCTCTATGTCAGGTACAGTGCTGAGCCAGGTCTGTATGTCAGGTACAGTGCTGAGCCAGGTCTGTATGTCAGGTACAGTGCTGAGCCAGGTCTGTATGTCAGGTACAGTGCTGAGCCAGGTCTGTATGTCAGGTACAGTGCTGAGCCAGGTCTGTATGTCAGGTACAGTGCTGAGCCAGGTCTGTATGTCAGGTACAGTGCTGAGCCAGGTCTCTATGTCAGGTACAGTGCTGAGCCAGGTCTGTATGTCAGGTACAGTGCTGAGCCAGGTCTGTATGTCAGGTACAGTGCTGAGCCAGGTCTGTATGTCAGGTACAGTGCTGAGCCAGGTCTCTATGTCAGGTACAGTGCTGAGCCAGGTCTGTATGTCAGACACAGTGCTGAGCCAGGTCTGTATGTTAGGTACAGTGCTGAACCAGGTCTGTATGTCAGGTACAGTGCTGAGCCAGGTCTGTATGTCAGGTACAGTGCTGAGCCAGGTCTGTATGTCAGGTACAGTGCTGAGCCTGGTCTGTATGTCAGGTACAGTGCTGAACCAGGTCTGTATGTCAGGTACAGTGCTGAGCCAGGTCTGTATGTCAGGTACAGTGCTGAGCCAGGTCTGTATGTCAAGCACAGTGCTGAGCCAGGTCTGTATGTCAAGCACAGTGCTGAGCCAGGTCTGTATGTCAGGTACAGTGCTGAGCCTGGTCTGTATGTCAGGTACAGTGCTGAACCAGGTCTGTATGTCAGGTACAGTGCTGAGCCAGGTCTGTATGTCAGGTACAGTGCTGAGCCAGGTCTGTATGTCAGGTACAGTGCTGAGCCTGGTCTGTATGTCAGACACAGTGCTGAGCCAGGTCTGTATGTCATTATACCTTGCTACAGCTAACATGGAATCAAATCAAAATCTAATTTTATTGGTCAGATACATGTTTAGCAAAGTTATTGCTGCTGTTGCGAAATGCTTGTGTTTCTACCTCCAACAGTGCAGTAATATCTAACAATGAATATCTAACAACTTCACAACAATACACACAATGCATTCGTCCTGATCCCTGTTCTACTTCAGTTCTTCCTCAGTCGCTGCTCACAGAGTAAGTCCTGTCTTAATATTCAACATGATGCATGTTGAATGAATATCAAATGCCTTAAATGTATATCTCTCTTACAGTTAGGTGAAAAAGTCTTGCTTCATGACACTGGTCTCCATTTCAGGCAAAGTATACTCCTCTAGATGTTGTAAACGGTACCACTCTCTCTGCCTTTGTCATCCTTACTCGCACCTACAGTCCCATACCTCTTTCACTTCACGGGGAGTTGAGTTGTAGCAGGGTGTTGCGTTCCCTCTTCACAGAGGCGTGCGTAACAGGGACTCCTCTAGATGTCTTCGCTCCACAGGAGGTGAAATTCCACTCCCTGGACTACAGAAGTGTCTTGTACTGGAAGCAACATGCCAACTCTACCAACGACCAACAATACTTTGTCCAATGGAAAGTGTGAGTACCAAAACGGGAGTCTGACTTTAGTGTGTAGACCGGTTGTAGTCAGTGTTGACCCCAGGGAGTCAGGCTGTTAAAAAAAGGCTGTCGGCCAGGACAACAGATGATAAACTGAGGGGAAAGTATTGACTGTCATCAGGGAGAGAAATCTCTCCCCAGAGATATTCAGATGGGGTGAGTCGTGAGCTAGCTTTGTCAAATCTTCCCTTTGAATTAAGAACTACCTTCTTCGTTATTCTTTAGATCATTGACATGTGTAAAGCCAAACGGATTTGTTTTCTTGCACTTGTCTTACTACCTTTGATAGCTGCTTTACTGAATTGTTTTTACTTGAAATGACTGATGGTTGTTTTATCTACCTTAGTTGACTGATATGTGGTTGTTTTATCTACCTTAGTTGACTGATATGTGGTTGTTTTATCTACCTTAGTTGACTGATATGTGGTTGTTTTACCTACCTTAGTTGACTGATATGTGGTTGTTTTACCTACCTTAGTTGATATATATGTGGTTGTTTTACCTACCTTAGTTGGTTGATATGTGGTTGTTTTAAACTACCTTAGTTGATATATATGTGGTTGTTTTACCTACCTTAGTTGACTGATATGTGGTTGTTTTACCTACCTTAGTTGATATATATGTGGTTGTTTTACCTACCTTAGTTGGTTGATATGTGGTTGTTTTACCTACCTTAGTTGGTTGATATGTGGTTGTTTTACCTACCTTAGTTGACTGATATGTGGTTGTTTTACCTACCTTAGTTGACTGATATGTGGTTGTTTTACCTACCTTAGTTGACTGATATGTGGTTGTTTTACCTACCTTAGTTGATATATATGTGGTTGTTTTACCTACCTTAGTTGACTGATATGTGGTTGTTTTACCTACCTTAGTTGATATATATGTGGTTGTTTTACCTACCTTAGTTGATATATATGTGTGGTTGTTTTACCTACCTTAGTTGATATATATGTGGTTGTTTTACCTACCTTAGTTGGTTGATATGTGGTTGTTTTATCTACCTTAGTTGATATATATGTGGTTGTTTTACCTACCTTAGTTGGTTGATATGTGGTTGTTTTACCTACCTTAGTTGACTGATATGTGGTTGTTTTACCTACCTTAGTTGACTGATATGTGGTTGTTTTACCTACCTTAGTTGATATATATGTGGTTGTTTTACCTACCTTAGTTGACTGATATGTGGTTGTTTTACCTACCTTAGTTGACTGATATGTGGTTGTTTTACCTACCTTAGTTGATATATATGTGGTTGTTTTACCTACCTTAGTTGACTGATATGTGGTTGTTTTACCTACCTTAGTTGATATATATGTGGTTGTTTTACCTACCTTAGTTGATATATATGTGTGGTTGTTTTACCTACCTTAGTTGGTTGATATGTGGTTGTTTTATCTACCTTAGTTGATATATATGTGGTTGTTTTACCTACCTTAGTTGATATATATGTGGTTGTTTTACCTACCTTAGTTGACTGATATGTGGTTGTTTTATCTAACTTAGTTGATATATATGTGGTTGTTTTACCTACCTTAGTTGATTGATGTGGTTGTTTTACCTACCTTAGTTGAATGCACTGACTAAGTCACTTTGGATAAGTGTCTGCTAAATGTCCAAAATGTAAAAAATAAAATGTAAATGACTAATTTTGTATTCTGTATTCAAATAGTCTACTCATTTTGCATTGATCAACATATCCTTGAGGAGATCTTTATTTACACAAGGGACATGTGTCAAGAAAAACTATTCAAACTATGCCACATATGAAGCAAGCATAGAACCCTTTATGGGTTTCTAAGAGTGTAGATTTGGTTCCGTTTTCACCAACCTATATGGAGCATGACATGGGATAGACTTAAACAATATATTTAATTATTTAGTGTCACACATGCAACATCAGTAGTTTTAACCCCACACAATTTAGGGAAATTAAACTCTGACTTAGTTTTGAATTGATTTGTAACAGAATGCCAATGTTCTCAGACCATGGTTTTTTCTAACCATATAACCATAAAATAAAGGGAAAGGGGGATACCTAGTCAGTTGTACAACTGAATGTCTTCAACTGAAATGTGTCTTCCGCATTTAACCCAACCCCTCTGAATCAGAGAGGTGCGGGGGGCTGCCATGTGTATTATACATGTATAATATATGTTTTTGTTTTAAAAATCATACATTTTCTTTACTCATTTAACCTCGTCTAAGTAGTAGGAGAAAAATCTATTAATCCCGAAGCCACTCCTGAGGGGTAAACATTGTTCCTTAAAACACCATACAGGTGATTTATTCTGAGACCATAAAACTAGAATACTTGTACATACACTAGGCCCCAAATAAAAGTATGTAGATGGGTACTATGTAAGAAAAACTTTTTTTTTAAATAAAATACATTTGTCAATTTGTCTTAAATAATTTCAAACCAAATGGCTGGTTAAAAATACAGTATAAAAAATCTGTCTCATGAACTTTGGTGAAAGTTTTAGGAACAGGAGACATAACATTATTTTGTCCCTCAACAGAGACTGTCTGCAGATCAACAGCAGAGCTCCTTCTCGTGTATCTTTCAGCTTGTTGAGTGCAACACCACTCTAACTACACAAGCGCAGTGCACAGGAAGTCTGAATGATTGTGCTTTGTCAATCGCCTTGCTAGCCTAGTCTCATACTATATGTGCTGTAGCAAACTATCATAACCATGAGCCATACTGTATAAGACTAAACTATTGGCTTACATGGTCCTCCAGAGGCTGGATATCATCATCACTTAGTCATCCTACTACAGGTTATGACGCTCAGAGAGGAGTCCGAGAAGTGGTCACGTCACCAGAGTTTCTTTGACCTTGTCCTCATAACATCTACAGCACTATTACAGCTGTTGGTCCATGCAGGTTATTGAGAAGACATGTCATACTGCATGTCTGCAAAATAATATTTGCCTCCCACAGTGAGACTACTTGCAGCATAATTAATTCATTGATTTGAGACCCAACATGAAACATTTCAGAGAATACTATTTCATTATAATTACTGCATTGCAGACCATTTTCATTCCAAGATACTAAGACAACAAAAATAGGCATTTGGTCTTGATTTCCAGGTATTGACACTACACAAGGTAAAGAGCGTATGGATTCACATTTGTTTGGTATGATCTTGAGTTGATTTACATTTCCAGAAAGAACGTGGAGTGTTTGAGGATTCACACTGGTTCAAAGACCTATCATTCTAATCAGACGGCCATTCTTGAAGTGGTTTAAGTATGCTGCGAGTATAAAAGTAAGAAGGTTGAGGTCAACTGACGTATTTGTTAACATGGGGATACATGAAGATAAAACAACACTGGGATTCTGTGGTGCGAACAAAAACACTGATAAACAGGTTTGATCAGTATGTACTGTATGTTGTCGTCTCAATCACTTGAACCAGTTTCCTCACACACAGAGCTAACACAATGCTAATAAAAAGGAAGGCAAAAAAAAACAACTTAAGTTATCGTTCAATTAATGGAATGCTTAACATGTCAGGATATAGCAAGGACTCCAGCTTAGACAAGGATATAGCAAGGACTACAGCTTAGACAGTGATGAGATTTGATCTCAAAGGCAGTGTTAAAAAAAGGTATTCTTCCAGTTGTACTGACTTCAACAGCTGTCTGGGATGTACTGTTAGGAATGTCAATTTAAATAAAGAGAAAGTGACTTCAACAGCTGTCTGGGATGTACTGTTAGGAATGTCGATTTAAATAAAGAGAAAGTGACTTCAACAGCTGTCTGGGATGTACTGTTAGGAATGTCGATTTAAATAAAGAGAAAGTGACTTCAACAGCTGTCTGGGATGTACTGTTAGGAATGTCGATTTAAATAAAGAGAAAGTGACTTCAACAGCTGTCTGGGATGTACTGTTAGGAATGTCGATTTAAATAAAGAGAAAGTGACTTCAACAGCTGTCTGGGATGTACTGTTAGGAATGTCGATTTAAATAAAGAGAAAGTGACTTCAACAGCTGTCTGGGATGTACTGTTAGGAATGTCGATTTAAATAAAGAGAAAGTGACTTCAACAGCTGTCTGGGATGTACTGTTAGGAATGTCGATTTAAATAAAGAGAAAGTGACTTCAACAGCTGTCTGGGATGTACTGTTAGGAATGTCGATTTAAATAAAGAGAAAGTGACTTCAACAGCTGTCTGGGATGTACAGTTAGGAATGTCGATTTAAATAAAGAGAAAGTGACTTCAACAGCTGTCTGGGATGTACTATTAGGAATGTCGATTTAAATAAAGAGAAAGTGACTTCAACAGCTGTCTGGGATGTACAGTTAGGAATGTCGATTTAAATAAAGAGAAAGTGACTTCAACAGCTGTCTGGGATGTACTGTTAGGAATGTCGATTTAAATAAAGAGAAAGTGCTCACGATTTAAACAGAACTACAAAAACAGAGATTTAACATTCGGTATTCTTTGTAAACGGGGACGAACAACAATACATTGGATATTTATGGACAGTTTTACTTGTTGCTCGGTACTAATGACTTGCATGGTACTTAAATGGGGACAGAATATTCAGATGATAAAAATGTGTGTAGTCTAGTGGCATCAGAGACAGTTCCTGTCAGCTTTTCATGTTATTATGAAAACGACTGCTAAGGAATACAGCATTTAACTGTTACTCAAACAAGTATTGAAATATATTTAATTCCCATTTCTTTGTTCTTCAAAATAGTGTTTTCACAGGAACCTAGGTAGACTAACCCCCATGTGAACTGATTTCGAGCCAAATGGTCATATTCCACATAAACCATAGCAGCTATTAATGCAGAATAGTCTTTATGTACAGTACTGGTACTGGTCCAGCTGCTGGTAAGGCTTGTCGTATAGTGGTAAAGTAGAAGCTGACCAGGCCTGGTTTAGTGTTGAGACTAGAGGTCGATTTGCCGATAAAAAAAATAAAAATGTATACCTTTATTTAACTAGGCAAGTCAGTTAAGAACACATTCTTATTTTCAATGACGGCCTAGGAACTGTGGGTTAACTGCGTTGTTCAGAGGCAGAACGACAGATTTTCACCTTGTCAGCTCGGGGGATCCAATCTTGCAACCTTACAGTTAACTAGTCCAACGCAATAACGACCTGCCTCTCTCTCGTTGCACTCCACAAGGAGACTGACTGCCTGTTAGACGAATGCAGAAACTAAGGTAAATTGCTAGCTAGCATTAAACTTATCTTATAAAAAACAATCAATCATAATCACTAGTTAACTACACATGGTTGATGAGACTGAGCATACAAGCATCTGACTGAGCGGTGGTAGGCAGAACCAGGCGCGTAAACATGAATTCAAACAGCACTTTCGTGCGTTTTGCCAGCAGCTCTTCGTTGTGCTTCAAGCATTGTGCGGTTTATGACTTCAAGCCTATCAACTCCCGAAATGAGGCTGGTGTAGGCTGGTTAGCGCGCGCGCTAACTAGAGGGACGGAAGCTATGCTGTTTCACTGGCAATACTAAAGTGCCTATAAGAACATCAAATAGTCAAAGGTTAATGAAATACAAATGGTATAGAGGGAAATAGTTATATAATTCCTATAATAACTACAACCTAAAACATCTTACTTGGGAATATTGAAGACTCATGTTAAAAGGATCCACCAGCTTTCATATGTTCTCATGTTCTGAGCAAGGAACTGAAACGTTAGCTTTCTTACATGGCACATATTGCACTTTTACTTTCTTCTCCAACACTTTGTTTTTGCATTATTTAAACCAAATTGAACATGTTTCATTATTTACTTGTGGCTAAATTTATTTTAATGATGTATTATATTAAGTTAAAATAATTGTTCATTCAGTATTGTTGTAATTGCCATTATTACAAATAACATTTAAAAAATTGTCCGATTAATCGGTATCGGCTTTTTTGGTCCTCCAATAATCGGTATCGGTATTGAAAAATCATAATCGGTTGACCTCTAGTTGAGTCTAGGTTTTCCAGTGTTGTTTGTTGCACTGTTACAGATGTAGGATCTTAATTTAATCACCCTGTTGCAGAAGAACTGTCCTGCTGCAGGATTATTTTCCTGCTGTAGCAAACTGGCTCAAATTAAGGTCCTACATTTGTAAATCTGTCAGTTGCACCACATGTTGACTTCAATATTACCTCTCAGACATTGGACAGAACTCATCCTAAAATAAACACTGTTGTATCTGTCAATATAAAAACAAAATCAATACAATACAAAATAATTACCAGCATTAAATCAAAACGGAGAATAAAAGATCCACAGACAAAAGCAAATTAACATTTTAACATAAGCATAATTTTGTAACTTAAGATGCCATGGTCCTAACCAGTATGTGCGCACAAAAATGTAAACATTTCTGCAACAACAAAAAATGAAATGTGTTCCTTCGTTGTTCAATCAACCTGATGCTATTGAAACATGTTTTTCCAATATTAAATTACCTATCAAAATATTACAGAATAAATAAACTGTTCAGCAGCAGTGGCCTACATTCAGGTAAAAACCACAGGAGGGCAGTGGAATGCCCTGGAATGTCAAATAAGACTTGTTGATCCAACTCATAAACGTTACTTAGAGATTGGATCCTAGTAATAAGGCAGCTTATTTCTGCTATGACAATCATTTTTTCTCTAGTTCGAAGACGGAGGGGCGACTGGGGCCGCTCTGAATTCGGCAGAGGGGCACAGTGCAGTCACGTTTCTGCCCCTCCGTGTCCATATCCAGCAGGGAGCAGTCCATCTTGACCTCGGCGGAGGAGAGGACAATGTTGAGGCTCCTGGCACTCTTCTCTCCAGAATAGTGGCCCAGGGAGTGGCTTTTGTTGCGGCCCCTCAGGAGACCCCAGGAGTGGGGTTTGTCCCGGAGGGACAAAGGCCGGGACCTGGAGGTGACAGTCTCCCCACGGGCTGCTCTCTTAGGGGTGTCCTCCCTGTCAGACTTCTTCTTCTGAGAGGTTGTGGTGGAAGACAGTCCCGATGAAGTTGTGAGAGAGCCAGATGTACCGTTAGCTGGGGATAGAAAGGAGAAACAGAGACTGTTTCATTGTTCACGGATCATTTGTACAGTGGTGTCACCTCACAATCAAACACTACTGCATTAAATATATACAGTCTCTCTGTGTCACCCACGGTCCTGATGTCACGTTCACTCACTGTCCTGAACGATGGCCGACTTCTTCCTCCGGAGGTGAGAGCCCATGCTTTGACTGTGAGTCTTCTCTGGGGCAGCAGGCTGGGGGAGGGGGGAGGCCGGAGTCCTGCAGCCGGGCGCCTCTGGAACCTGGGGCTGGGAGCCACTTCTGGGCTGTGGCGTGGGGTGCGACAGGCTGATAGGGGCCACTTCCTTCACAGGGCTGGGCTCTGGCCCCTCCGAGGCTGACCGCAGGAGGCTCTTGGTGGAGTTATACTCTGAGATGGAAGACATGGAGATGAGGTTGATGGGGCCTTGGGAGGCTGCCTCCTCCTTATGGGAAGAACGTCCACCAGGGAAGCGTGTGGCGCGCTGGAACAGACCCTCTTTCTTTTTCTTCTCCACACTGGGCTGAGGCTCAGGGTCATCTGCCGGTGGGGCATTGAGCACGTTACGCAGTTCAAAGCCCAATGCTACCGAGGCCAGCATAGAGGCACAGCCGTAGAGTACGGTGTCTGTCCGGCGGCGAGCGGAGGCCCTCTTCAGGCTGTTGGTGGGGGTGTGCTGGGGGGTGGTGCTGGTGGAGCTGGCTGAGGTGGTACTGGAGTCCTCCAGGCTTTCCCCAGGGCAGCTTCCTGCCGTCCCCTCGCCCCCCTGCTGCTTCTCATCTTTCCACAGAGGTAGATTGATGTACACCTGATTGGGGAACTTCAGTTGCTTTGGTTTGGTGTTGTCCGATCCATCTGGCGAGCACATCTCTTCTTTACTAGTCCCTGAACATGAAGGATGAGGACAGAGACAAGCTGTTGACAGGGACTAAGAAATGGTGTTGTTGTGTTCCATCTGATTATATTAGAAGACACATTTCCCCTCACCTTGCTGCTCTGCAAACAACGCAGCCAACGGAACGGACTTCCCCAGACTGGTGGACCAGGGGTTGTTTCCATCAGACAGTGGTCTCACTCTGCCAGGACAAGTCAGTTTCAAAAAACAACCCACACAGACACCATGAAGATGACAGAAGAAATACTGAACGGAGATGAAAAGAAACACTAATGTCCTGTACCTTTCAGCACAATTTCCCCGCTCCTTGGTCTGAACGGAGCTCGGTCCCCACGTTCGCCCCTTCTTCTTAATCCCCTTCTTGACGTCATCAAACTCCTCCGGCTTGTAGATGGTGCTTCGTCCCCATGTCCTGTTGCTCTCGTCCAGAGTCACTGTGATGAAGGAGAGAACATCAGTCAACAACTGGCAGAGTACTCCAATACACCAGTGACAAATCTGAGTGTCCAGGCCAACAGCAGATACAGTTGCAGCCAAATATATTGGCACCTTTGCACTTTCTTAAATAATTCCCTATTTCTCCTAGAATAAGTTGAAAATCCAATAACAAGGTGTGGTGACAAATACTTTTAAAATGAAACTTATTTTAGAAGAAATAGGGAATTATTTAAGAAAAGTACAAGGCTGCCAATATATTTTAGTCTTCAACCACTTGAGTAGAATTTAGAGGACTGGATTATTTGAGAAGATAACCTCCACCATCAACCGCAAACCGCAATGGGAAATATTCATATAATCACTGCAGCTGAACACTGGTTATGAAATCAAAAATACCCTGTATCTGTGAACATTTCAAGAACACGTTGGGTTGCAAATGAAGAGAACACCTGTGATCAGGTGATAAACAATACAGGTTACAAATGACCTCGGATGCATCCCAACGTGTTCTTCATTTCAAAGCAAACCTATATATTATTATTAGTAGTAATAAAAACCCTGAAACCTCCTGGGCTTTTCAGAGGATAAACCCAAGTACATTTTCTGAAATCAGAGATGATGATAGTCCATCAAATTGTCTTAGTAGCCAGAAGCACAGGCAACCGTTAGAACCCTAGCCGTTGAGAAACACGTTAGCCGGTGCACCCACAGCAGACAGAACGGCCACATTCCAACAATGCCAGTTGCTTGCCTTTCTTCCTAACCCCAGTAGAGGGTTGGCACTCGCTGGTGATATCCACATCTTGGTGATACACATACATACTGTCCCTTCGGATACTGTCAATTCGGGCGCACACTAGAGGGAGAAATCATTCATGCAGAATCAGAACAGAGGTTAGAGAGGGAAGCTTACCCAGTCATAACAGCAACAGTGCCTTCAGAATGTATTCACACCCCTTTAATTTGATCACAGTCTGAATATAACATGTATTAAATTAAGATTGTGTCACTGGCCTACACACAATACACAATAATCCCAAAGTGGAATTATGCTTTTAGAAATGTTTACAAACAAATAAAAAATTGAAAGCTGAAATGTCTTGAGTCAAGCAAGTATTCAACCTCTTTGTTATGGCAAGCCTAAATAAGGTCATGAGTAAAAATGCGCTTAAAGTCACAAAATAAGTTGCATGGACTCATTCTGTGTGCAATAATAGTGTTTAACCTGATTTTTGAATGACTACCTCATCTCTGTACCCCACACACAAAATTATCTGTAAGGTCACTCAAACACAGATTCGACCAGGGAGATTTTCCAATGCCTCGCAAAGGGCACCTATTGGTAGATTGGTACAAATAAAAAAAAACAGACATTGAATATTCCTTTGAGCATGGTGAAGTTATTAATTACACTTTGGATGGCGTATCAATACACCCAGTCACTACAAAAATACAGGCGTCCTTCCTTACTCAGTTGCCGGAGAGGAAGGAAACCGCTCAGCGATTTCACCATAAGGTCAATGGTGATTTTAAAACAGTTACAGATTTAAATGGCTGTGACATGAGAAAACCGAGGATGGATCAACAACATTGTAGTTACTCCACAATACTAACCTAAATGACAGAGTGAAAAGAAGAAAGCCTGTAAATAATACAAATATTCCAAAACATGCATCCCGTTTGCAAAAAGGCGCTAAAGTAAAACTGCTACATGTGCTTTATTTGACAAAGAATTTATCTTCATGTCCTAAATACAAAGTGTTATGTTTGGGGCAAATCCAACACATCACTGAGTACCACTCTTCATATTTTCAATCATGGTGGTGGCTGCATCATGTTATGGGTAAAAATAATAATACTTATTTTATGTAGTGTATATAAGTATGTGGACACCTGCTCGTTGAACATCTCATTCCAAAATCATTGGCATTAATATGGAGTTGGTCCTCCCTTTGACGCTATAACAGCCTCTACTATTCTGGGAAGGCTTTACACTTGAACATTGCTGCGGGGAATTGCTTCCATTCAGCCACAAGAGCATTAGTGAGGTCGGGCACTGATGTTGGGTGATTAGGCCTGGCTCACAGTTGGCGTTCCAATTCATCCCAAAGGTGTTCAGGTCAGGGCCCTGTGCAGGCCAGTCAAGTTCTTCCACACAGATCTCTACAAACAATTTCTGTATGGACGTTGCTTTGTACACAGGGGCATTGTCATGCTGAAACAGGAAAAGGCCTTCCCCAAACTGTTGCCACAAAGTTGGAAGCACAGAATCGTCTAGAATGTCATTGCATGCTGTGACGTTAAGATTTCCCTTCACTGGAACTAAGGGGCCTAGCCCGAACCATGAAAAACATCCCCAGATCATTATTCCTCCTCCACCAAACTTTAAGGTTGACACTATGCATTGGGGCAGGTAGGGTTTTCCTGGCATCTGCCAAACCCAGAATCATCCGTCGGACTGCTAAATGGTGAAACGGGATTAATTCATTCCTCCAGAGAACGCATTTCCTCTGCTCCAGAGCTTTACACCACTCCAATCGACGATTGGGCAAGGTGTGCGGCTGCTCGGCCATTTCATGAAGCTCCCGACTAACAGTTTTTGTGCTGACGCAGTTAGGAACTCGGTAGTGGGTTGCAACCAAGGACAGACAATGTTTATGCGCTTCAGGGGTCCCATTCTGTCAGCTTGTGTGGCCTAACACTTCGCGGCTGAGCAGTTGCTGCTCCTAGACGTTTCCACTTCACAATAACAGCACTTAGTTGACCGGGGCAGCTCTAGCCGGGCAGAAATTTGACGAACTGACTTGTTGGAAAGGTGGCATCCTATGTTGAAAGTCACTGAGCTCTTCAGTAAGGCCATTCTATTGTCAATGTCTATGCAGATTGCATAGCTGTGTGCTCGATTTGATACACCTGTCAGCAACGGGTGTGGCTGAAATAGCCGAATCCACTAATTTGAAGGGGTTTCCACATACTTTGTAGTACTTTTCGTTTTTTAAATTGTAAATATTTTTTAAAATGTATTTTATCCCGTTTTCTCCCCAATTTTCGTGGTATCCAATTGTTTAGTAGCTACTATCTTGTCTCATCGCTACAACTCCCGTACGGGCTCGGGAGAGACGAAGGTTGAAAGTAATCTCTAAGCGTTTCAAATCACACAAAAAAGAACCAATTTAGAAAAACAACACCACAACATCATGACAGTCATTAGAAAGTTTATGGCTTGTGTGGTCATCGGAGGGGGGTAGGCAGGTAGTGCGCTGTCATCAAGATGTCTCTGGCTTTTCTGTAGTAGAACTGAGATGAAGTTTGGTCTCCGTAGTAGATAGCTAGCTAGCTAGCTAGCTACTCATTCACTACAACGAAAATGAAGCACCCACTTGTATGCTGCTACGGCAGTTACGTGGCCCCAGAAAGCACACCACCTTCCAATAATAAATCAATATTCTATTCTATTTTCAAAATACAGGGTATGCTTTTTTGGGATAAAAATAAACAGAATCGAGCTAAGCACAGAGAAAATCCTAGAGGAAACCTGGTTCAGTCTGCTTTCCAACTAAGGTTGACCCCAATTAGTCGAATGGTTGATTGTTTCGTTGTTAGGCTGCAACAATGCAGAGGGCTCTGTATAACTCTGCATGATTGCTTGACGGTAGGCGGGGGCAGTACATCCTGTATAAACACAAACTCACTTCCTTGACAACAGCTCTGCTCTGCTCCGTGAAGCGCAAGAAGTATGAATGCCCTGACTTCTGCTGAGGTTGTATCACTGTAAATGCTACATGGCCAATGCAGACGTCGGATTGACCATGCGACCAGATGCACAATGCACTTCTCTCTCCAGAATGCGCTCTCTCCTGCCGATTTGTGCACATTCAGTTTCATAACTTCTTTGTGTGAATTGTTTGCATTTGATTGTTAGTGTATATCAATTCCCCATTACATAAATCACCAGTATTACATTTACAGTTAATTCCTATAATTTCTAATCTACAATGTTTGTTACTTTGGTTAAGGTAATTAATTTTAATGCATTCAATATTATTATTCCAGTCTTCCTGTTCTCACTGTTTGAGTGGACACATTGAAGCTATGCTAGACTTGTGAGTAACACGTTTTTGGTTTGTTTTGGCAATTTAGTCATTGTCTTTTGTTTGGAGCACTCCTGTCAATGTTGAGTAACGACGCACACACATAGAAGTAGGCCTATAGGCTACCTGACAAATCTTTCCAGCTCTCTCCCTTTCGATAACCACTCAGCGTGAAAGCGAAAAATGCCAGTGGAAACGTCATAAAATAGGCCTACGTGATTACTTCTTAACAGTGCTCGACTTGGACTGAAATAGGTTCCAGTACTCATTTTGGGTGCTGGTACTGTTTCTATTTAGGTGCAGGATTTAAAATTCTATAAAGAGGAACAGGAGCTAAAGGAGTAGAAAACTTGAGGTGCTGGTACTCAGCTCCGGTGAACTCCTGCCCAAGTCGAGCCCTGTTTCTTATCCCTTGCGCAAATAGCCTACAGCTGTGTCTGTCCCAAGCTCACTGGCCTGGGGAAACTCTTAGGGCCCAGAATATTTTATACAATGTTGCAAGTTAGCTAGTGCAAGCTTCAGGGCTGGATCCAATTTAATAGTTGATAGAATTATTCAAGTTCGTTGCAGACAGGCCATGTGTATCCAAAGTGATTTATAGGATATTTATTTTTATCAGGATATTTTCTACCTGCACTCTGCAATGTTTTTATTTGTTGTCTTTATGTAGGCTACTTTTACATAGTTTGCAATGGCAATAGAAGTTACTTTTTAAGTTTGTATCATGTTAATTTAAATTTGGATAGAATCTTGATTAACCACATGACAATGATTTTGAAATATGAAGACGTTATTATAAATTTTAATTAAACTTTCACGAAAATGTGCATATGAAAACCATAACTGGTATGCATATCGGTAGAAATGGTAAGATAAATTCAACTTTCAACATGAGAAAGGTTGCCGACTCCTCGTGCAGCCTATTACCGGCAACTTCAGGAGAGTAATGGCAGAATCTATGAAAGCAAGCAGGAACGGTTGGAGAATAGTTGGGTCAGGTAAAAAAAATATATTCTGGTTATCTAGCTGTCTGGCGCCCTCGTGAGGCCTCAAAATATAAGCTTAAAGCATCAGACAAACTCGATGCTTATAGTTGATTTTAATAAAACACATAGGGTGTGTCTATATATGGAAAAATACACGTATAAAAATGTAAACCAATCAATTGGTTGAAAGAACAGACAACATTTGGTCAACCAATATTTTTTGGGGACGGGGACAGCCCTATATCCAACAGACACTGGGAGACAAATTCACCTTTTACCTTTTTTAACCTAAAACACAATGCCAAAATATACACTGGAGTTGCTTACCAAGATGACATTGAATGTTCCTGAGTGGCCTAGATAGAGTTTTGACTTAAAATCGTCTTGAAAATCTATGGCAAGATTTGATGATGGCTGTCTAGCTATGATCAACAACCAACTTTTTAAAGAATAATGTGCAAATATTGTACAATCCAGGTGTACAAAAGCTCTTAGAAACTTACCCAGAAAGACTCACAGCTGTAATTGCTGCCACAGGTGATTCTAACATGTATTGACTCAAGGGTGTGTATACTTATGTAAATTATATATTTCTGTATTTAATTTAATACATTTGCAAACATTTAAAAAAAACATGTACTTTGTCATGAAGGGGTATCGTGTGTAGATGGGAAAAATAATCTATTTAATTAATTTTAGAATTCAGGCTGTAACAAAACAAAAAGCGGAAGAAATCAAGGGGTATGAATACTTTCTGAAGGCACTGGATGCCATGATAAAGCACACGTACAAAGCTTTGTTTCACAGCACACTTGAGCACACACTTGATTTGATACTTATGTATCTGACCCAGGTCTGTCGTGTTGCAGTATGTTGGATTGTCTGAGGTGTACTTACACTGGATGGCCCGGAGGCGGGGTATGAGTGTAGGGCTGCTGGGGGGGCTGGTGTTCAGACTCCTACTGTCCATGGAGGGTGACGCCTGCACCGTGATCTTGTGCTGGAAATCTAGAAAACAGAGACACAGGGTGGTTGGTCACTTTGACCATTGGTGTAATATCTCATTGACAGACTACGTAACATAAAAAGGTATTGTAACGTCTGTCAAAAGACTGGGATGCAACGACCAATGAGCGAAAGTAGTTCCGCTTTGACTAGACTTAGTCAAAGCTAGTATGCTGTCTAGTTAATATGCTGTTCTACATTATGTCTTGTTAGTATGCGGTCCTCCATGATGTCTTGTCAGTATGCTGTCTTCCATTTTGTCTTGTTAGTATGCTGTCCTCCATGATGTCTTGTTAGTATGCTGTCTTCCATTATGTTTTGTTAGTATGCTGTCCTCCATTATGTCTTGTTAGTATGCTGTCCTCCATTATGTCTTGTTAGTATGCTGTCCTCCATTATGTCTTGTTAGTATGCTGTCCTCCATAATGTCTTGTTAGTATGCTGTCCTACATTATGTCTTGTTAGTGTGCTGTCCTCCATGATGTCTTGTTAGTATGCTGTCATACATTATGTCTTGTTAGTATGCTGTCCTCCATGATGTCTAGTTAGTGTGCTGTCCTCCATGATGTCTTGTTAGTATGCTGTCATACATTATGTCTTGTTAGTATGCTGTCATACATTATGTCTAGTTAGTATACTGTCCTCCATGATGTCTAGTTAGTATTCTGTCCTCCATTATGTATTGTTAGTATGCTGTCCTCTATGATGTCTAGTTAGCATGCTGTCCTCCATTATGTCTAGTTAGTATGCTGTCCTCCATGATATCTAATTAGTATGCTGTCATACATTATGTCTTGTTAGTATGCTGTCATAAATTATGTCTTGTTAGTATACTGTCCTCCATGATGTCTAGTTAGTATGCTGTCCTCCATGATATCTAATTAGTATGCTGTCCTCAATGATATCTAATTTGTATGCTGTCCTACATGATGTCTTGTTAGCATGCTGTCCTCCATTATGTCTAGTTAGTATGCTGTCCTCCATGATATCTAATTAGTATGCTGTCCTACATGATGTCTTGTTAGTATGCTGTCCTCCATTATGTCTAGTTAGTATGCTGTCCTCCATGATATCTAATTAGTATGCTGTCCTACATGATGTCTTGTTAGTATGTTGTCCTCCATGATGTCTTGTTAGTATGATGTCTTGTTAGTGTGCTGTCCTCCATGATGTCTTGTTAGTATACTGTCCTCCATTATGTCTTGTTAGTATGCTGTCCTCCATGATGTCTAGTTAGTATGCTGTCCTCCATGATGTCTAGTTAGTATGCTGTCCTACATGATGTCTTGTTAGTATGCTGTCCTCCATTATGTCTAGTTAGTATGCTGTCCTCCATGATATCTAATTAGTATGCTGTCCTCCATTATGTCTTGTTAGTATGCTGTCCTCCATTATGTCTTGTCAGTATGCTGTCCTCCATGATATCTAATTAGTATGCTGTCCTACATGATGTCTTGTTAGTATGCTGTCCTCCATTATGTCTAGTTAGTATGCTGTCCTCCATGATATCTAATTAGTATGCTGTCCTCCATGATGTCTAGTTAGTATGCTGTCCTACATGATGTCTTGTTAGTATGCTGTCCTACATGATGTCTTGTTAGTATGCTGTCCTACATGATGTCTTGTTAGTATGCGGTCCTACATTATGTCTCGTTAGTATGCTGTCCTACATGATGTCTTGTTAGTATGCTGTCCTCCATGATGTCTTGTTAGTATGCTGTCCTCCATGATGTCTTGTTAGTATGCTGTCCTCCATGAAGTCTTGTCAGTATGCTGTCCTACATGATGTCTTGTTAGTATGCTGTCCTCCATGATGTCTTGTTAGTATGCGGTCCTACATTATGTCTTGTTAGTATGCTGTCCTCCATGATGTCCTGTTAGTATGCGGTCCTACATTATGTCTTGTCAGTATGCTGTCCTCCATGTCTTGTTAGTATGCGGTCCTACATGATGTCTTGTCAGTATGCTGTCCTACATGATGTCTTGTTAGTATGCTGTCCTCCATTATGTCTTGTTAGTATGCTGTCCTACATGATGTCTTGTTAGTATGCTGTCCTACATTATGTCTTGTTAGTATGCTGTCCTCCATGATGTCTTGTTAGTATGCTGTCCTACATTATGTCTTGTTAGTATGCTGTCCTACATGATGTCTTGTTAGTATGCTGTCCTCCATTATGTCTTGTTAGTATGCTGTCCTACATGATGTCTTGTTAGTATGCTGTCATACGTCTATGATTCTAACGGAGCTTCTAAACAAATAAAGATTGGTGTAAATCTATTGAACTTTTTGTCAACTCGAAGGTAACACTGACTTTGACAAAGAGAAAGACAGACTATCAACCAACCCGACAAGACAGAAAGAGAGTCAGAAACAGACAGACAGACAGAAGCACCCACCTGAGGGCAGGCTGATGCGGTTGCCGTCCTTGAGTTTGAGGCGGCTGCGTTTGAACTTGCCCTTCCTCTTCTTGACGTTGGGCTTGTCCTTGTTGAGCTGAAAGATGAGGATGTTGAGTTCCCTCTCCAACACATTGATCTCCCGCTCCGCCAGCTGCTGCTCCCTCCTCTTCAGCAGCTCCTCGTGGGACTTCTGCTGCAGCGCCGCACGCGTCAGTTCCTCCTCCCGTGAACGCAGCTCCTACAGGAACACATGGAGGGTCAGACGAATAGATGACAACTCTGTATGATAAGGGCCGCATTCCTCTGCACAGGCGTTGCTGACGCATGCCAGCTCTTACAACGCCTGGATAGGTATTTTACCTATCAGGCCGGTGTTCCCGCCCCTGCCATACAATAGTAGGGGAAACACTACCATAATGATCCACACACAGGTTCTAGGCAGTGCATTATTTCCTTAGCCCTTCTGTATGTCATTTCTACAAAAGATAACTTGCAAAGTTCTCTGCAAACACAGCAGTGATCAGTGCTCTTCCCCCCCAACCTTCACAATCAGTGAACTTACTCTGGGTGGTAGAAAAACAAAGCAATAGCTTTAGGCTAGAGTGGCCTGTGACCCCTAGCCACTCAGTCCACAGAGCTGTCCCAGGCCCTCTGTCTGCAGTAACAGCAAGGTGGGCCCATTGTAGTGCTGCATGGCCCTGAAGCATAGCCCTTACATACCTTTTACTGTAGGAAAGCTCCTTTAAGAGAGGCTGGCCAGCACTCACAAGTTGTAAATCTCAACTTGCTTTATGGAGCTTTGCAGAAATGTTGTGGTGCTCGGGGAGAGGATGACTAAGCCAAAGATCACAAGCTAAAGGGGGCTTCCATCGCTTGATCGTCAACTAGGTTGTGAATGAGTAGGGTTGACAAAATCACTTTAACTATTTCGTAGAGCAGCATTTGAATTTTGTTTTGGTTCCTCTCAGAAAACATAATAATCCTTAAATGAAAGACTTCTGCAAAGCAGCTTTACAAACCCACTGGAATGAAATTAGATATTTTGTGTAACAACTTTGCAACTTGTGAGGTAGAAATATACAAAAAAATATACAATCCTTTCAGTGTTAAAAAGAACAGAAAAACAATAGCCCTATATCTGGACTCAAAACTTCACTTTGTAGTTACAAAAGAAAAAACTTTTGCAAAATGGTGCATGAAGCAAGCTGAACCTCACTTTACCTACAGGCCTAGGGTCAGACTTCAGCCCCTCAGAAATATACATGAAGCAAGCTGAGCCTCACTTTACCTACAGGCCTAGGGTCAGACTTCAGCCCCTCAGAAATATACATGAAGCAAGCTGAACCTCACTTTACCTACAGACCTAGGGTCAGACTTCAGCCCCTCAGAAATATACATGAAGCAAGCTGAACCTCACTTTACCTACAGACCTAGGGTCAGACTTCAGCCCCTCAGAAATATACATGAAGCAAGCTGAGCCTCACTTTACCTACAGGCATAGGGTTAGACTTCAGCCCCTCAGAAATATACATGAAGCAAGCTGAACCTCACTTTACCTACAGACCTAGGGTCAGACTTCAGCCCCTCAGAAATATACATGAAGCAAGCTGAACCTCACTTTACCTACAGACCTAGGGTAGGACTTCAGGCCCTCAGAAATATACATGAAGCAAGCTGAACCTCACTTTACCTACAGGCCTAGGGTCAGACTTCAGCCCCTCAGAAATATACATGAAGCAAGCAGAACCTCACTTTACCTATAGACCTAGGGTAAGACTTCAGCCCCTCAGAAATATACATGAAGCAAGCTGAACCTCACTTTACCTACAGACCTAGGGTCAGACTTCAGCCCCTCAGAAATATACATGAAGCAAGCTGAGCCTCACTTTACCTACAGGCCTAGGGTCAGACTTCAGCCCCTCAGAAATATACATGAAGCAAGCTGAACCTCACTTTACCTACAGACCTAGGGTCAGACTTCAGCCCCTCAGAAATATACATGAAGCAAGCTGAACCTCACTTTACCTACAGACCTAGGGTCAGACTTCAGCCCCTCAGAAATATACATGAAGCAAGCTGAACCTCACATTAACTACAGGCCTAGGGTTAGACTTCAGCCCCTCAGAAATATACATGAAGCAAGCTGAACCTCACTTTACCTACAGACCTAGGGTCAGACTTCAGCCCCTCAGAAATATACATGAAGCAAGCTGAACCTCACTTTACCTACAGACCTAGGGTCAGACTTCAGCCCCTCAGAAATATACATGAAGCAAGCTGAACCTCACTTTACCTACAGGCCTAGGGTCAGACTTCAGCCCCTCAGAAATATACATGAAGCAAGCTGAACCTCACTTTACCTAGAGACCTAGGGTTAGACTTCAGCCCCTCAGAAATATACATGAAGCAAGCTGAACCTCACTTTACCTACAGACCTAGGGTCAGACTTCAGCCCCTCAGAAATATATATGAAGCAAGCTGAACCTCACTTTACCTACAGGCCTAGGGTCAGACTTCAGCCCCTCAGAAATATACATGAAGCAAGCTGAACCTCACTTTACCTACAGACCTACGGTAGGACTT
The DNA here is from genome assembly GCF_045791955.1 of Oncorhynchus clarkii lewisi. NCBI lineage: Eukaryota > Metazoa > Chordata > Actinopteri > Salmoniformes > Salmonidae > Oncorhynchus > Oncorhynchus clarkii. Next base: position 44,448,833 of record NC_092169.1, on the reverse strand, counting down.
CAGCCCCTCAGAAATATACATGAAGCAAGCTGAACCTCACTTTACCTACAGACCTAGGGTCAGACTTCAGCCCTCAGAAATATACATGAAGCAAGCTGAACCTCACTTTACCTACAGACCTAGGGTCAGACTTCAGCCCCTCAGAAATATTCATGAAGCAAGCTGAACCTCACTTTACCTACAGACCTAGGGTCAGACTTCAGCCCCTCAGAAATATACATGAAGCAAGCTGAACCTCACTTTACCTACAGGCCTAGGGTAGGACTTCAGCCCCTCAGAAATATACATGAAGCAAGCTGAAACTCACTTTACCTACAGACCTAGGGTCAGACTTCAGCCCCTCAGAAATATACATGAAGCAAGCAGAACCTCACTTTACCTACAGGCCTAGAGTCAGAATTCAGCCCCTCAGAAATATACATGAAGCAAGCTGAACCTCACTTTACCTACAGACCTAGGGTAGGACTTCAGCCCCTCAGAAATATACATGAAGCAAGCTGAACCTCACTTTACCTACAGACCTAGGGTCAGACTTCAGCCCCTCAGAAATATACATGAAGCAAGCTGAACCTCACTTTACCTACAGGCCTAGGGTTAGACTTCAGCCCCTCAGAAATATACATGAAGCAAGCTGAACCTCAGTTTACCTACAGACCTAGGGTAGGACTTCAGCCCCTCAGAAATATACATGAAGCAAGCTGAACCTCACTTTACCTACAGACCTAGGGTCAGACTTCAGCCCCTCAGAAATATACATGAAGCAAGCAGAACCTCACTTTACCTACAGGCCTAGGGTCAGAATTCAGCCCCTCAGAAATATACATGAAGCAAGCTGAACCTCACTTTACCTACAGACCTAGGGTAGGACTTCAGCCCCTCAGAAATATACATGAAGCAAGCTGAACCTCACTTTACCTACAGGCCTAGGGTCAGACTTCAGCCCCTCAAAAATATACATGAAGCAAGCTGAACCTCACTTTACCTACAGGCCTAGGGTTAGACTTCAGCCCCTCAGAAATATACATGAAGCAAGCTGAACCTCACTTTACCTACAGGCCTAGGGTTAGACTTCAGCCCCTCATAAATATACATGAAGCAAGCTGAACCTCAGTTTACCTACAGACCTAGGGTCAGACTTCAGCCCCTCAGAAATATACATGAAGCAAGCTGAACCTCACTTTACCTACAGACCTAGGGTCAGACTTCAGCCCCTCAGAAATATACATGAAGCAAGCTGAACCTCACTTTACCTACAGGCCAAGGGTCAGACTTCAGCCCCTCAGAAATATACATGAAGCAAGCTGAACCTCACTTTACCTACAGACCTAGGGTCAGACTTCATCCCCTCAGAAATATACATGAAGCAAGCTGAACCTCACTTTACCTACAGGCATAGGGTAGGACTTCAGCCCCTCAGAAATATACATGAAGCAAGCTGAACCTCACTTTACCTACAGGCCTAGGGTCAGACTTCAGCCCCTCAGAAATATACATGAAGCAAGCTGAACCTCACTTTACCTACAGGCATAGGGTTAGACTTCAGCCCCTCAGAAATATACATGAAGCAAGCTGAACCTCACTTTACTTACAGACCTAGGGTCAGACTTCATCCCCTCAGAAATATACATGAAGCAAGCTGAACCTCACTTTACCTACAGGCATAGGGTAGGACTTCAGCCCCTCAGAAATATACATGAAGCAAGCTGAACCTCACTTTACCTACAGGCCTAGGGTCAGACTTCAGCCCCTCAGAAATATACATGAAGCAAGCTGAACCTCACTTTACCTACAGGCATAGGGTTAGACTTCAGCCCCTCAGAAATATACATGAAGCAAGCTGAACCTCACTTTACCTACAGACCTAGGGTCAGACTTCAGCCCCTCAAAAATATATATGGATAAGTGTTTCAGATCATATGCAACCCCTAACAATGAAATGTAGAAACTCACACTCAGTAGGAACAGTGTGTGGCTATCTGTGCTTCCGTTACATCGTTATCCTTTTAGAGGTAATTCAATTAACCAGTGTCATACGGGGAAACAACATGAAGAATTGACATACTAGACAATCCCTGGGAGAGCTTTGGTATACTGCACCATTTGCCAAGTTTGATGCTTAACGATTCAGCTGAAGTTGCAGGAAAGGGCATTCTCAATACAGCAATTACAAATCCCATTTGATTTAACGAGGAGGGACCAAGGAAAGCAGCTTATCGCATTACCAAGGGGAAATACTTAAAACCATCAACGCTAATAGCTTGTTTTTTTTAAAAGATACGATTAGCTCGCCTACAGAAAGTAACCAATTAAAATCAAAGCCGATCAAAGCACTCCCTTAACTACAGGTTTATTACACCGCTGCCTTCCACGCGCTTCTAACCTTGTACTTTACACAGTGGAAAGGTCTAGTTCCCACATATTGGAGGTTTACCTATACAACGTATCTACTTAATGAGTCACAAAGGATGAGTCTAAGGTATGAACAGGACAAATGTACTTAAGCAAAATAAAAAATACATTTCACAATTTCTCTCAATGTGTCCTGAGTACTGAAAATGCCATGTGAATGGTGAGAGGCGTGTTTGGGAATACATCCCCCTACGCTGATCAACTGAACAAAGACATACAGGGAGAGAGGTGACATTTGCAACAACAAGATTTGAATGTTTAGTCCATAATGTTGTTTGATCGGTGGTTAGGCTATTAGCTGGCCAAAAGTAGGTTACATGAAAAGTGCAATACTGTAAATATAACTGTGTGTTAGTGTGGGTTTTCAGTGAATTTATGTAAATCACGAAACTCATCTGTATTTTCTGCGGTGTAGGAAAATTTTCAGCAACAAATGAGTGATCAAATTAAGATCCTACATCTGTACCTTCTCTTTTGTTCTGAGCTCATCAAACATCTCCTGGATCTCCACCCTCCAGTTCTCCTGCATGGAGTGGAAGGAGTCCTGGGGCATGGTGGCCATCACTGCTTCCTCTATGGCTGTTAGCTGCTCCAGGATGGAGGCAAACGACGGCCGGATGTGGGGGTCCTGCTCCCAGCACTCTGAGATACACAACAAGGTGGAACCAAGACAGATCAATGTTCTGAAACTTTGACAAGTAAATTAACACCATTATCTAGTTGTGTGACACTGACACACACACACACACACACACGTTCTTGAACAACAATATATCATCCAATGAATGCAGCTACTTCAGGCAACATTAATTGTTCTTGAAAAGTGGGTTGAGGAATGGCAACAGCAGATGGATGGTCTAACTGCACCTTCCATGAGCTTGGAGAAGGGTTCTGGGCAGGTGGATGGAATAGGGAGGGTTAACTTGTTGACAGCCACACCATAGGCCACAGCCAGCCCATCAATCCCACGGTAAGGCACCTCTCCTGTCAGCAGCTCCCATAAAAGAACACCATAACTAGAAGAGAACACAGATATAGTGAGTACACTGTCCTAACAACAGTGTTATTACAGCACTATTATAGTGATGTGGGAAAAAACTATAGATACATATCGGGATATTATGTTTGACAAAAAATGTGATAGTTTTGAAAATATCATTTTTGCACTAGTTGGCTGTACCTGCACCAAAACTACAGTATTTTCCTTCATAGCTTATTCTTATTTATTAGCTTAGCATGGTGGTAGTATAGCATGGTGATAGTATAGCATGGTGACAGTATAGCAGTATAGCACAGTATAGCATGGTGGTAGTATAACATGGTGATAGTATAGCATGGTGGTAGTATAGCATGGTGATAGTATAGCATGGTGACAGTATAGCATGGTGGTAGTATAGCATGGTGGTAGTATAACATGGTGGTAGTATAGCATGGTGGTAGTATAGCATGGTGGTAGTATAGCATGGTGGTAGTATAGCATGGTGGTAGTATAGCATGGTGGTAGTATAGCATGGTGGTAGTATAGCATGGTGGTAGTATAGCATGGTGGTAGTATAGCATGGTGGTAGTATAACATGGTGATAGTATAGCATGGTGATAGTATAGCATGGTGGTAGTATAGCATGGTGGTAGTATAGCATGGTGGTAGTATAGCATGGTGATAGTATAGCATGGTGGTAGTATAGCATGGTGACAGTATAGCATGGTGGTAGTATAGCATGGTGGTAGTATAGCATGGTGGTAGTATAGCATGGTGATAGTATAGCATGGTGATAGTATAGCATGGTGGTAGTATAGCATGGTGGTAGTATAGCATGGTGGTAGTATAGCATGGTGACAGTATAGCATGGTGATAGTATAGCATGGTGGTAGTATAGCATGGTGACAGTATAGCATGGTGACAGTATAGGATGGTGATAGTAGGCCTCCCGAGTGGTGCAGTGGTCTAAGACACTGCATCGCAGTAGTAACTGCGCCACTAGAGATTCTGGGTTCGAATCCAGGCTTTGTCGCAGCCAACCATTACCGATTGGCCCAGCGTCATCCGGGTTCGGGGAGGGTTTTGGCTGTCCCATCGCGCACTAGCAACTCCTGTGGCGGGCCGAGCACGGTTGCCAGGTGTACAGTGTTTCCTCCACCACATTGGTGTGGCTGGCTTCCGGGTTAAGTGGGCACTGTGTCAAGAAGCATTGCGGCCTCTACCTTTGCCTCTCCAGAGTCGGTACGGGAGTTGCAGCGATGAGACAAGACTGTAACTAGCAATTGGATACCACGAAATTGCTTGAAGTCAGAAGTTTAGCCAAATACATTTAAACTCAGATTTTCACAATTCATGACATTTAATCCCCGTAAAAAAATCCCTTCAATATATCCACATAATTGTCCTTCCTGATGATGTCATCAATTTTGTGAAGTGCACCTTCAGCAAAGAATCCACACAACAAGATGCATTCAATACCCTGTGCTTCACAGTTGGGATGGTGTTCCTCGGCTTCAAGGTCTTCCTTTTTCCTCCAAACAAAATGATGGTCATTATTTTTGTTTCATCAAACCAGAGGACATTTCTCCAAAAACTACGATCTTTGTCCCCATGTGCAGTTGCAAACCGTAATCTGTCTTTTTTATGGCGGTTTTGGAGCAGTGGGTTCTTCCTTGCTGAGCGGCCTTTCAGGTTATGTGGATATAGGACTTGTTTTACTGTGGATATAGATACATTTGAACATGTTTCCTCCAGCATCTTCACAAGGTCTTTTTCTGTTCTTCTGGGATTGATTTGCACTTTTTTGCTATACTTTTTCCACCACTGCAATTGATTGCAGAAAATGCAGAAATGATAAAAGTGCTGAAATTTGTTCTGGTTGAAGTTGAATTGAACAGTATAAAAAAATCAGAATAGAGAAAGACTCATTGAAATCACTAAGAATGTATGTGTTGCCACCCTAGGATCACTCACAACTCATAAAGCAAACGTAGAACTTTGAATATTCAAAAACTAAAAATACCGTCATTTAATTATTATTATATATTTTTTTAAATATCATGATATAATATTTTGGCCATATCGCCCAGCCCTAGATAGTACAGCATGGTGATAGTACACCATTGTGATAGTACAGCGATAGTATAGTATACATTCCCACTATTATAACACATGATAACACTCAAATTCACATTGCCTTTGTTGTGCCTAGGGCTGCCATTTAGAAGACCTTGGTCTTGAATAATGGACGTGTTGAATACTAAATAATGTCAGTAAAATGTTGTTTACCAGTACAGTGCAAACAATGATCCTGTTTTGATTAAGCACCAAGCCTACAGTCATCATTTATCATGTAATTAATGTAAGCTCTGGATGCAGCAGATTGTAGTTACCAGTGGAGGGTGTTCAGGGCTACTGTAAGCTATATTCCACATCCTAGTAGCACAGAATGTACCGACAGTTGTGATCTGATAAAAACAGTTTTGGTTTGAACGAAATAACAACGAAAGCAGTTATTATCAGAAATAGGTCAGGACAAATGTTTCTAAATGTCTGAAATAAAAGGAGTATCATGGTGCCACCTTTCCAAATCCTCATCTCCTAAAAGCCTATTGATTCCAGTCTGACATGGGCATGTTTGGCATGTCGATTTTTCACTTTATAATGTATGCCAAACAAAAACCATTGATTTCAAAGTTTAACAAACCATACAACTCTATGCACAATGAATACTTTTAACAATTTACACAGTAACACAAAAAAGCAATTACTGGAAAAATTGTGCAGATGCAAAGTTTGGTAACAGAATCACAGTAAAATTGACCTCAGTTTTATTCTGTAACCAAACTTTGCATCTGCACAGCTCTTCCTGGAAATGTGTTTTTGTAAATTGTTCAAAGTAGTTATTGTGCATAGAATTCTATGGTTAGTTAAACTTTGAAATCAATGGTTTTTGTTTGACATACATTTTAAAGTGAATAAGTCTCAGCGTAATTCCGTTACCATGTAATTTCCCAGGAGCGTGCTGTTAGTTTTACCTCCAGACATCGCTGCCTTTGGAGAAGAGAGAGGACTTGATGACTTCAGGGGCCATCCATGAGTACGTGCCAGCAGCACTCATCTTGGTGGTGTTGTGCCACTCTCTGGCCAGGCCAAAGTCTGTGATCTTCAAGGTCTTCCTTCCAATGTCATCGTTCTCAATTTTTTCAAGTAATAAAACTAGAAGGAGAGGAGTGGGTTGGTTAGGTATTTGGTGAACCACAATGGGATATCTTCAAAATATAGAAAACCAAATAAAAATTCATATCTTTCATGATGATCAAATGGGGAAAATGACAGCATTATAATAGATCTGTCCCCAGGTCTTAAGCATGCTGTATACCTACAGTGCTTTCAGAAAGTATTCACCCCCCCTTGACACATCAAAATTCTATCAATATTAAAATGATACAAACCTAAAAAGTTACTTCTGTTGCCATTGCCAATTATGTAAAAATAGCTAATACATCCAACAAATAAAACATTGCATCCTGCAATGTTCATTAAATAGTACCCGCAAAACACCAGTCTCAACGTCAACAGTGAAGACGCAACTCCGGGATGCTGTCCTTCTAGGCAGAGTTGCAAAGAAAAAGTCATGGATTTTTAGGCAGAGTTCCTCTGTCCAGTGTCTGTGTTATTTTGCCCATCTTAATATTTTATTTTTATTGGCCAGTCTGAGATATGGCTTTTTCTCTGCCTAGAAGGCCAGCATGCCGGAGTCGCCTCTTCACTGTTGACGTTGAGACTGGTGTTTTGCACATTTTTATACATTTATACATTTATATTTTGGGATATAAAGAGGGACTTTATCGAACAAAACAAACATTTATTGTATAGCTGGGACTCTTGTGACTGCAACCATATGAAGATCTTCAAATGTAAGTGATTAATTTTATCGCTATTTCTGACTTTTTAATTCCTTTACTTGGTTGCAAAATGTTTGTAAGCGGTGCGCTGTCCTCAGATAATCGCATGGTATGCTTTCGCTGTAAAGCCTTTTTGAAATCTGACAAAGTGGCTGGATTAACAAGAAGTTCATCTTTAAGCCGATGTATAACACTCCTATTTCTTTATTTTGAATTTGGCGCTCTGCAATTTCACCGGTGGTTGTCAAGGTGGGTCGCTAGCGGAACGCCTGCGCCAGAAAGGTTTTAAGAACAAATTCTTATTTGCAATGACGGCCTACACTGGCCACTGGGCCAATTGTGCGCCGCCCTATGGGACTCCCAATCACGGCCGGTTGTGATACAGCCTGGATTCGAACCAGGGTGTCTGTAGTGAAGTCTCACGTGCTGAGATGCAATGCCTTAGACCACCATATAACATAGGTACATGACATGATGACGCCACGTAAAATTTTGCGCTACACTTGCAACACAGCATTCCTAACCTAGCCCACAATGTCGGCTGTGTGGACCGAGCAGTCAACATGTCGAGCAGTCACTTGAAAGATAAAGAACATTTCAGCGAGACAACTCAAAGGCGAAATCCATTAATACCAAGATAATGGAATTCATTGCCCTTGACTATCAACCGTTCTCTGTTGTGGGTGATGCTGGCTTTCGCCGACTGGTCAGGCACCGGTACACATGTTGTCCTACCGGAGTTACACAGTAACAGCGTCTCTGCTATTAGCTTCACGACATACTATGGAATGTCAAAAAAGATACATGTGAAATAACACTATTTGACGACTCAAATAACACTATTTGACATGTTAGCTAAGCTTTTAATTTGACACGTCAAATAACACAGTTCTATTATAGAATGTTGTGTGTTCTGAATTTGCACGTGCAAGCCAAACGCCACCACTACGATCAGTATCACTGTCAAAGCTGAACAAAAAAGTCTGCAAAGAAGCAAACACCGGCCACGAACGATGTGTTTACAATACCGAGTTGGTAATATAGCATTATTTTTTTGACCGCAACTTCTGGAGCAGCTAGTTTTAGCTTGGTACCTAGCTAGCACCAATACAACCAGCCTGAAAACAATGACCAGCAGAAACTGCAGTCAGTTTCATTATTCTTAGCAAAGATTTAGGAATCCTTGTGAGTAAGTATTAGCTAGGAAATTGAACTTCAGTTCATGGAAATAAATAGCTAGCCAGCTACTTTAACCCTGTTGCCCAAAGCTAACGTTATGAGCAGCCAGCTAGCTTCATCTGGCTAGTGAGGCTCGACCAGACTGGGTAATGTGTTGTGAAGCTAGCCACAATAAGGATTAGGCACAATAGTGGAATTTGCGGTTTTCTTTTCAAATAAAAGTACCTCTTTGAAAGTGATGCAGAAGGTATCAAATGTGTAGAATCATGCCATATTTCGTTTAGATAATGAATTTGAGTTTATTTTATTTTTACAGGAACAGTGCACATTAATCAACGTTTCAGTAAAAGTGCCGGTTTTAGCCAGCTGGCTAATTTTTAACCGCAGTCCCTGGGCAGGTTATTAAAAATAATTACAATATAGACAATCATTGAGCAGTGAGAACACGCAGAGCAACATAGGACAAGCAAGACATAGCATACAGACAGAGCAACATTCATAAACAGACAAAATTCATAAAAGCAACAAAGTGTTTCCACACCTCACAAGCTACAGACAACATGGAAAGTGGCAATACACAGCTAGGGACTACGATCACAAATATGATGGACCTTTAGCCATGTATTGATACGTTTTGTGAAATTGTGATATGCGGTGCAGTTATGTGTGTCTGATGGCAGTGTATTCCAGACATGGGAAGCTCTCACAGAAAAAGCGGATTTACTAAAGGTGCTTATCCTTAAGGGAACTATACAGTCACCTCTCATGGCAGACCATGTGGATCTGCTGCCATATGTTTGGGTTTTCTGTTTAACAAAAATACTGAGTGGAGGGGGAGCCAGGCCATTTAGGATCTTGAATACAAGACATGCGTCGGTGTATTGCACAAGAGTTTCCCAACTCAAGAGCTCATTCATGCTTTCTGAGGATGTAACAGTGATGATGGCTATTGGGCTTCCTATCAAGCACTTTGAGAGCCTGTTTGGAGACAGACTGAATAGGTTTTAATGTTGTACAGCAAGCTTGGGCCCAACTAGTCAAGCAGTATGTTAAGTGGGGGAGTATCATAGATTTGAAGTACAGTTTTGCTACCTCTGCAGTCAAACAATTTCGTATAAATCGGAAATTAGCTAGGTTGAATTTGATTATCTGAATAACCTTTTTCACGTGCTTTTTAAAAGAGAGGTTGGAATCAAGTATGATGCCAAGGTACTTAAAATCAGATACCACCTGGAGCTTCTCCCCTGACACATAGACATCTGGCTCAGTAGCAGCTGTTGCCCTCTTTGTGAAGAACATGCAAACAGTTTTTTTCCACATTGAGATGCAAACTGAGAAGACTGATACCCCATGTTATTGATCCACAATCCATACAGTGGCTTGCAAAAGTATTCACCCCCCTTGGCATTTTTCCTATTATGTTGCCTTACAACCTGGAATTAAATTAGATTTTTGGGAGGTTTGTATCATTGATTTACACAACATGCCTACCACTTTGAAGATGACAAAAAAAAATGTATTGTAAAATGAACAAGAAACAAGACAATACAACAGAACTTGAGCGTGCATATCTATTTCACCCACCCCCCCCCCCAAAGTCAAAACTTTGTAGAGCCACCTTTTGCAGCAATTACAGCTGCAAGTCTCTTGGGGTATGTCTCTATAAGCTTGGCACATCTAGCCACTGGGATTTTTGGCCATTCTTCAAGGCGAAGCTGCCCCAGCTCCTTCAAGTTGGATGGGTTCCCGCTTGTGTACAGCAATCTTTAAGACATACCACAGATTCTCAATTGGATTGAGGTCTGGGCTTTGACTAGGCAATTCCAAGATATTTAAATGTTTTCCCTTAAACCACTCAAGTGTTGCTTTAGCAGTATGCTTAGGGTCATTGTCCTGCTGGAGGGTGAACCTCCGTCCCAGTCTCAAATTTCTGGAAGACTGAAACAGGTTTCCAGTCTAGAATTTACCTGTATTTAGCACCATCCCATCATTCCTTCAATTCTGACCAGTTTCTCAGTCCCTTTTTCTTTTTTACTCTCCTGTAAAGCCCAGCTCTGTGGAACGTACGGCTTAAAGTGGTCCTATGGACAGATACTCCAATCTTCGCTGTGGAGCTTTGCAGCTCCTTCAGGGTTATCTTTGGTCTCTTTGTTGCCTCACTGATTAATGCCCTCCTTGCCTGGTCCGTGAATTTTGGTGGGCAGCCCTCTCTTGGCAGGTTTGGCAGGTTTGTTGTGGTGCCATATTCTTTCCATTTTTAATAATGGATTTAATGGTGCTCCCCCATGTTCAAAGTTTCAGATATTCTTTTATAACCCAACCCTAATCCGTACTTCTCCACAACTTTGTCCCTGACCTGTTTGGAGAGCTCCTTGGTCTTCATGGTGCCCCTTGCTTAGTGGTGTTGCAGACTCTGGGGCCTTTCAGAACAGGTGTATGTATATATTATGAGATTACGTGACAGATCATGTGACACTTAACTAAAGTCCACCTGTGTGCAATCTAACTAATTATGTGACTTCTGAAGGTAATTGGTTGCCAGATCTTATTTAGGGGCGTCATAGCAAAGGGGGTGAATAATTATGCACGCACCACTTTTCCATTTATTTGAATATTTTGAAACAAGAGTTTTTTTTGTTTGTTTTTTCACTTCACCAATTTGGACTATTTTGTGTATGTCCATTACATGAAATCCAAATAAAAATCAATTTCAATTACAGGTTGTAATGCAACAAAAGGAAAAACACCAAGGGGGATGAATAATTTTGCAAGGCACTGTAAGTATGCCCCCGGTGAAATTCTAAAGTAAAATACATCCAGTGTGATTTCAACAGATTTGTCAAATTAACAAATTATTGTATTTTGTTGATTTTATATAACAACATTCCAACCTCGTTTAGCATGATCTATTCAATTATGGCACAATTCTACTATGTGTATTCATTTGTATCACTGTCAATGTCATTCTTTTATTTTGAAGGCTAACCGCAAAGTCCACTATTGTGGCTAATCCTTATTGTGGCTAGCTTCACAGATGGATCCGACCACCATTAATCAAATAAGAACTGTCTTATAAAGTAGAGTTATTTTAGATGACACGTAACTATATAGTTAGCTAGCTAACTGTAGCTACTGAAACAGATGTCGTTTTGCTATGTTTTTGGGGAAGAACATCGTTTGCATCCATGAGCTAGCTAGCTATTTTTTATGACCACCACTGTATGTGAGCGAGACAACTTTACCAGTTGTATCTCATATGTATCGATTAATCATTGTGACATATGAAATACGAGTGATAGTGTAATCAATGTGTAATAACTACGTAAAAAATGTATGAACGCGTTCAATTATTATGTGATGCGCAGTCATATTCAGGTCCTGATTGGTCAACAAGCTTATTTGACACGCAATAACACAAACCGTGTCCCATAGTATGAGAAATCCTGGTTGAGAATGAAACAACCAAACAAATGAACAACAAAACAGCACAGCAAGTAAGTGAAAGAAATAGGTTTTGATTATGTTTTACTGGTAATGGGGACATACGTAAATGCCAACAAAATAACTTATTGGTCAGCGTGGTGTGCGTGTATAACCTTTATTTAACTAGGCAAGTCAGCGAAGAACAAATTCTTATTTAAAATGACAGCCGAAACCGGACGACCCTGGGTCAATTGAGCGCTGCCCTATGGGACTCCCAATCTAGTCCGGATGTGGATTCGAACCAGGGACTGTAGTGACACCTCTTGCACTGAGATGCAGTGCCTTTGACCGCTGCATCCATGTGTGTGTGTTAACTATTTAACTGTACTAGAATGCTTAAAAGGACAATAAAAAATTGTATGTCGCTTATTGGTATAGTTTTTTTTTGGCAAGGAAAATATTGGATATCGGACAAAAATGTAATATCGGTGCATCACTACTCCATATCAATACCATAGCCAACTTGGCCAAACTAACAAAAAGCCATTATCCAAAGACTAAACACATATTTCATTTTTACAGGGGAGCCCTTAAACTTTCCCATGTCCTTAGTGTTGATATTTAATAATCATCTACTCCAGAATAGAGCCTACAGTAGATACGGTCTTGTGGGCAGGCTTGACTCTACTGCCAGGTCACAGTCACGAACTTGCCAAATGGGAGGGTGACAACAAAGCTCAAACATAGGCTACATCTGGAGAATGGTAATGTAGCAAATAGGCTACATCTGGTGGAGGGTAATGTAGCAAATGTGTTAAATCTGTGGGGAAGGGTAATGTAGAAAATGGTTACATCTGGGGAAGGGTAATGTAGCAAATAGGTTACATCTGAGGGAAGGGTAATGTAGAAAAAAGTCTACATCTGGTGGAGGGTAATATAACAAATAGGCTACATCGGGTGGAGGGTAATGTAGAAATAGGCTACATCGGGTGGAGGGTAGTGTAGCAAATAGGCTACATCTGGTGGAGGCTAATGTAGCAAATAGGTTACATCTGGTGGAGGGTAATGTAACAAATAGGCTACATCTGGAGGAGGGTAATGTAACAGAATCACTAGAGCAGAACAGCAACAATATTGTGGAGAGTTATGGCAGTGTAGGAGGACTGTGTGTCATCTGTTGTTATTTGTAGTAGATAAACATTATACTGTAACAGACATAGCATCTACCTTCACTTAGATTAAAACAAATACGCCCCAGTGGTGCAATATCCAAAACAAGCTTCTAGGAAGAAACAAGGCCTATTCCATTTCAAACATGTTTCACTGGTTTAATGAGAGCCTATAAAATACAGCAGTTTAAGCTCATCTCCATTTCCCTTCGCTTAATCTTGTGCGTTTCTACCACACTATATACAAAAAGTTAGCCGTAAAAGTACCAGCTCAAGGTGATAATGCCTCATTTGTAGACAGAATACTGGGTTGAGTCAGTCAGGTATTCACCAACTGTTGGGCTATGCAAGGTGCCTGACAATAGGCGGTTCCTAAGTGGCCATAATAAAACTAATATTCAAAGCATTTCCAGTTCTCCTTTCAGAAAACGCCTGTAGTAGGCTAACTACGCATTAATGTGGTTCATTTCAATGAAGGGACAAAAAAAGTTGCCTTGCAATCTATGGTTATGCCCTCCTCTGAATGGGCCTATATATTTTCAGTACCCATTTTATCGGTTGAGGTGTAAACTTGAGAGCTAGACACAATAACCATGACTTGGATCCACAGGATAGCACTGTGACTTCCAACAGGACACTATGGTTCCCTGGTTTCATTTCAAGTGCATGCCTTCTGGAGCGAGAATCTTGAAATTCTTTAACCTTCACATCTCTGTAGCCGAAACTACAAAATGAAAGTGTTAGGAGGGCTGGCAAGAGGCCACGTTTCAATGTGCTGTGCCCTGTCTGTTAAATGAACATTGCTTCCACCTACAGTACCTCCCTACTCTACAGCTCCAATCAGCAGGGAAGAACAAGCTATTGTGTTAAAATAAAAATAGAGTTGCAGCTGTTATGGAGATTAAATATAATCAAAATAAGCCTTTCAGACCCTGGAGTCTGGGCATTCTTGTGGCTGCCGTCACCTAGCAACTAGTGCTTGACCACTCCATTGTGCAAACTTATGTTAAGTTTTTGCCCCTCATTAGCAGCATTCCTCCTTCGACCGCGAGGTATTAAAAGATTAGGGAACACAAAGACACAATTTCACTGACTTTTTGATATTCCCTTAAGATAATCATTGACCAAATCAGTGTGTGTTATACTACACTAAGTCAATTGTGGGTTGATCACTTCTGAAGGTATAATAGGTAGTCCGTCAGTTGTGAAAGTTTGTGCACTGCATTAGCCCTCCTCTCACAATGCATGCTCCAGAGAAACCTTCACAATGATATCCCACAGATTAATTGCCCTTTAGGCTGCCTTATTTGTGGCTGGTGTCCTGAGTAACTGGTTTAAAAGTATGAAACAGGAGAAAGTGTATAGTTCCCGGTGGGTGGGGGAGGTCAGTGAATTCAGTGCGCACCTAAAAAAAACATGTTATATTTTCCAATTAAAGTCAGCTACAAGTGAAATTCCACACAATAATGTGGAAAAATAAAACACACCAAATTGTGTTAGCAGTGCAGTTACGCTAATTATGTTACCGGATATAAATCCATTTCACCTACTGTAGTTCAATAACCAAAAAACATAATTTCTAGCTCAAGGTATCATGTCATAGCTGACACCCCATTCTTTCTGCAGACAGCTTTGAATCTTAATATTTAACCGTTTTTGGAACAAGTGGTCGCATAAAAAACAGAGGGAGATTTGACCATAATTCTGTTACCAAACATTGCACCTCCACAGTTCTACCAGTAAATGTGTTTGAGAAATATTGTGTGTGAATTGTTCAAAGTAGTCCTTGTACATAGAGTTGCATGGTTTGTTAAACTTTGAAATTAATGGTTTTATTTGGCATACATTATAAAGTGAGGGGGAAAAAAACTTACCATGGAATTACCCTGTTCATTAAAAAGAGGCTGGGTTTGTTTGGTTGCCCACACCCCCATCTGACAGTGATTGTGTAGACATGTGAATGATTCCCTGGTGAAAAAATAAAATGCAGCCAGATGGATTGACGAACAAGGTTCACCTTCGGTGAAAGCAGAGCCTGATGAGACACACCAGAGAACAGACAGTCGCCAAAATCATGTTTCGAACAATACAGAGGTCACACTTTGAAGTATGTAGCCACAGTCATAGTCCACTCTGAAACCTTCTCATGCATTATTCAGAGGGACGACTCCAAGGCAGTATCAAAAAGTAAACAACGCCACATAAAAATTTGAGTCCGGAAATCTTATCACCTATTGAAACAGGCCTAAAAGTTAACGGTAGCATGTTTCAGTTCTAAAATCGTCAGGATTTTTTCCAGTGGCTCATTCGGTTGGTTCTTGCAACACCGGCATTGTGGGTTTGATTTCCACATGGGCCATATAGGCCTAATATGAGATGCTTTAGGAAATTTAGGAGCACATAGCCTACACTGATGACATGGTTTGAAGTTGAGTGTTTAGTAAAGCAGGGGCTATATTTGAGACAACATTTCAGGGTGGTGGGGGTTAGGGAACCCAGCTGAGCAAACGTAGACCTTATTTCACATCCTTTCGAGGGTCCCCCCTGCATACACAGATCCTTCTCTAGGGTCCTGCCTGGTTTTCACATGCCCTGAAGGGGATCTGTGTTTGTGGGGAACAGCCACATGCCAAACAGACCGACAAACAGATGGAGGAGAGAGCTCAGTCTCAGCTGCTTGTACAGGCCTCTGGAGTCTATATGGGTGACCGAAAAACAACAGAGTTGAAAGAGGGAATGTTGTCTGTGCTGAATGACTGTGGAAAGGAACGGAATGCAGATGGTGCAATTTCATCGCAGTCACAATGAATCTGCACTTCTCAAAATTGAATCTGCACTTCCCAAAATGTCAAACATTACTGCTTTGCAAACTTAAATTAGCTTAAATTTACTGTCACGCAATCAGGCAAGATGGGACAGATATGTCAACAATGCCTAGGCGGCAGGTAGCCTAGTGGTTAGAGCGTTGGACTACTAACCGAAATTTGCAAGATCGAATTCCAGAGCTGACAAGGTTTATATATATATATATATATATAATAAAAAAAGAGTTGTTCTGCCCCTGAACAAGGCAGTTAACCCACTGTTCTTAGGCCATCATTGAAAATAAGAATTTGTTTTTAACTGACTTGCCTAGTTAAATGAAGTAGTTCTCTTTCAACATGCCACTGGGCCAGGTGACTGATGAATATGATCATAATCGTGATTTAGCATATCACTAATGTGAGGCTAGCCCAAGAGGGTTTCAGTGATAGTTTAAACTCGGAAATTCATGGCAGAGAAGCCCTCGCTCTTAATCATTCCTTCAAATGCCAACCTCAACACTCAGTTGCTAGTCGGCCTAACAACATGCATGCAATGTCATATAATAGATGCCATTTAGTAGACGCTTCTGTTGAAAGCAACTTAGTCATGCGTGCATACATTTTATATATGGGTAGTCCCGGGAATTGAACCCACTATCCTGCACTTGCATTCTAGCCTAATATATGGCACTTACCCAATGTGCAGAACACATTACTTAGTGATGGATGTTTCAGTTGTGTAGAATATCAACTGTATCCTCATGCATTAGTTTAGTAAAAGTGTATTCATAAGCTTTAGGATTATTTTTTAGTTGGTAGAGGACATTGTGGACCATTCCAGATCCGGCATCCTTCACACTGTTTCAAGAGGGGTGTGCTCAAAGGTAATAAGTGCATGCACTGGTGCATTTTTGGAAACAAGTGCACCTATGGCCATGCTCTGTTTTAATCTGTTCTAAAAGTGATGCAAGGTTATTTTTAGCAGATGGTAATATTAATATGTTTCTTACTGTTGCAGGATTTCAGGTCGCGGTGAATAATGGGCACAACAGCCTCCTCGTGTAGGTAGTGCATGCCCCTGGCGATTTGAACAGCCCAGTTGACAAGAATGTGTGGGGGTATCCTCCGACCAGTCAAAGCCCGGGTAAGAGTCCCTCCACGAGCATATTCCATCACCAAGCACAGGTTTGGCTCCTCAAGACAAACACCTTCAAGTTTTATTATATTGGGATGTTGTAGCATAGAGAAGAGCTTGGCCTCTTGCTTAACACCATCCGAAGTTGCAGTGATGTCTTCGTCAGGATCCTGTCGCGCTGCCTTCACAGCGACCTCTTGGTCTTTCCATGCCCCTCGGTAAACTTTACCAAATCCCCCGACACCGATTATTTCCTCTAAAACGAGTTCGCTAAAATCTATTTGGATGGGAGTACTCGGACGCTCCCTCACCCCTACCGTGCTACCGCCTGGAAGTCTGTAAATGGCAGGTTGATAGGTAACATAATTTGCAGGGAAAATCCCGACTCTATGGTTAATTTTACCCGTCCACCATCCTTCATCTCCCGAGATGGCAGCATCCTTCGAGAGGACCTCAACAACGTCCCCCCGCCGCAGACTAAGTTCGTCTTCTCCAGTACTTCCATAGTCAAACACTGCCGTCCACAGCGATGTGGACAGGGGAGCGGAATGAGCCCAAGCTCTTGCAGTGGGGGAATCTGTCCAGGCATGCTCTCCCGTGTCTTTCGGTTGCCCCTCACCGTTTGGGAAACCGCCCTTGGAAATATCCATTTCTCGGTGGCTGTAGCCGTACCATATAGGGTGCAAACTGTTGACGAAAAAGCAAACGATCAAAGGACCTCTAACTGGAATGCTCGTGAATCGTTCAGAACGATATCACAAATGGGCAAGACGGTTCCAGCATGGTATTCCAAAGTCCTGGTAAAACGCGTTTGCTACTTTCATCTCTCCGCGTTGCCACAGGGAGTTTCTTTGTGGGTCAACTTTTGATAAAGTTACGCTAGTTGGAAAAAACAATGCATATTTATGTAGCTAACGAGCTACTTATCAGAAAGTGTACATGAAAGTTTACCCAGTCCCAACACGGACAGAGTGAAAAATAAGCCCATTACATCTACTTAACTTAATAGCTAGCAAAAAGTGCATAGCTAAATGTGCTAACGTTAGCAGCTACCTAATTTAGTAGCTAGCAAAAAAGGGCATAGCTGAACGTGCAAACGTTAGCTCCTGAATTTTCAGGCTGACGTTTATCAAGTGCCAAAACAGTACCTGCAGTCACATTATCGAAATAAACTTGGGTTAAACACCAGAAACATACATCAACATCAGGATTAGCTATATTATTGTTGGTAACTATGCTATTGCTAAGTTTTCAGTTTCAGGCAAGTTTAGCTAACGTTAGTTGAATCGCTCTCCAAAACCTTTAGCTGGCTAGCTAACCCATTCGCTATACTACTATAGTAGCTAGCTAACGTTAGGTCAGCCCATTGACTGCACTGACACTTGAACATTTGGAGCATACATTCTGCTAATGTCTTGTCGTGTAACAAACAATGGAACGTTTTGTTGCGTTGAAATGATTCGCTAGGATCCGAAAGATATCAAACGTTTCAGCAACTTCCCTCAAAACAAACCGTACGGCACCGCCATCGCTCCAACTAGACTCATCCGAACTGTCTGACACACTATTCAGCGTCTGGCTGGTCCTGGGAAGTTTGCGAACGCTGCTCGAGCTGTTCTGTTCTACACGCAGATTGGTGAATTTAGCCTGACGTGACATGCCTGTCCCTATAGGAAAACGAGGAGGAGCAGTTGGGAGAGTAGCCTCCGTGTGCAGAAGAGGGCGCGCTGTGATGGAAAATTATGCAATATTATCGATGATAGCAATAGTAGGCTAATAATGAATTACTGTGCAGCCGTGCGTAAAGTCATTATTTGTCAAGCACCAACACGACAATCACATCATAAACCAACGAGTAATAACTGTTTATTAATGATTCATAAACTAGCCTACATTAATTGGCCTATAATTTAGGCCAGTAATTAACTGTCTAGGCCTATTTATTAACCCTTTTAGACCATATTTTTCAACAATTGCATGTACTTTTTAGGCCCAGTAAGAAGTTTTTTTCGTGGGTTTTAAAGAATATGGCTAAGGCCTGAAATAGCTTAGTTGGTTCTAATAGCCTTGCAAAAAAAATCCATTGAATGTCAAGTAGTTATATATTAGTGTTTTATAACCACCAAAAATGACCAGTTATAAATAGGGCCAAGAGCTAGGCTTTAGCTCAGAAAGCTAGCACAGGCCTGTGGCACACATTTGCTGACAACACGGCGGTGGTAGGACTGATCACCGATGGCGATGAGGCAGTGTGGTGCCAGGACAACCTCTCCCTCAACATCAGCAAAACAAAGGACCTGATCGTTGACAACAGGAAATGGCGGGGAAAGCACGTCCCCATCCACATCGATGGGGCTGTAGTGGAGCAGATTGAGAGCTTCAAGTTCCTCTGTATCAACATCACTAAGGAATTAACATGGTCCGCATACACTGTACACCCACACAGTTGTGAAGAGGGCACGTCAGTTCCTCTTTCCCGAAAAGATTTGGCATGGGCCCTCAGATATTCTAGAAGTTCTATAGCTGCACCATTGAGAGCATCTTGACTGGCTGCATCACCGCACGGCAACTGCAAGGCACCTATCCACAAGGCGCCACAGAGGGTGGTGAGTACGGCCCAGTACATTTTTATTTTACCTTTATTTAATGAGGCAAGTCAGGCAAGTCAGTTAAGAACGAGGCAAGTCAGTTAAGAACAAATTCTTATTTTCAATGACGGCCTAGGAACAGTGGGTTAACTGCCTGTTCAGGGGCAGAAGACAGATTTGTACCTTGTCAGCTCGGGGATAAGAACTTGCAACCTTTACTAGTCCAACGCTCTAACCACTAGGCTACCCAGCCGCCCCATCACTGGGGCCAAGCTCCCTGCCATCCAAGACCTCTACACCAGGCGATGTCAGAGGAAGGCCCAAATTGTCAAAGACTCCAGCCACCCTAGCCATAGACTGTTTTCTCCACTACTGCACAGCAAGCATTACCAGTGCACCAAGTCTGGAACCAACCGGACCCTGAACAGCTTCTACCCCCAAGCCATGAGACTACTAAACAAGACTGCTAAATAGCTAAGCAAATGGATACCCGGACTACCTGCATTGACCTTTTTTGCGCTCTCTCTCTTGTACTGCCTCTATTAACACACACTGGACTCTACCCACACACTCACACATAGTTACACTGACACCCCAACATACACATAGACTACATATGCCCACACGTGCATAGCATGTGCAGACATGCATACTGACGCCATACTCACGCACACACACACACTCACAGACACATTCCCACTCATCACATATGCTACTGCTACTCTCTATTATCTATCCAGTTGCCTAGCCATTTTACCTCTACCCATATGTACATAGCTACCTCAATTATTAATTATTCACTGTGTATTTATTCCTCGTGCACATTTCTATTTTATATCTTTATCTTAACCATGCATTGTTGGGGGCCTCCCGAGTGACGCAGTGGTCCAAGACACTGCATCGCAGTGCTTAAAGACGTCACTACAGACCCGGGTTTGATCCCAGGCTGTGTCACAACCGGCCGTTTCCAGAGACACATAAGGGGGCGAAATTTCCTTGTCCCATCGCGCTCTAGCGAACTCCTTGTGGCTGGTTGGATGCCTGCAAGCTGATTTCGGTTGCCAGCTGGAAGGTGTTTCCTCCGACACATTGGTGCGGCTGGCTTCTGGGTTAAGTGAGCAGTGTGTCAAGAAGCACTGCGGTCGTGTTTCGAAGGATGATTGGTTCTCGACCTTCGCCTTTCCCAAGTCCATATTGGAGTTGCAGCGAGGGGACAAGACTCTAACTACCAATTGGAGAGAAAAAAAAGTGGTAAAAGTACAAAATGAAATAAAAATACATTATTGGAAAAGGACCCATAAGTAAGCATTTCACTAGTCTACAACTGTTGTTTATGAAGCATGTGACAAATATAATTTTATTTGACATACTGTACCTGGAGTTGAACGCAGACATTCATACCTACAAATGGCTTCAAAACGGCATACGTACAATTATATATTGTAGGCATATCTCATGGGATTTGGGTGACTTGTCAAAGACTCCAGTCACCCAAGTCATAGACTGTTCTCTCGGCTACCGCACAGCAAGCGGTACCGTCAAGGTCCAAAAGGCTCCTGTCATAGTCGTGTGTATAGGGTGCAGGGAAGTCAGGCGCCGTTAGAATCAAACTGAGTGAAATGGAGTATTTAATAACAAATAAAAGAAACATACTCCAAACACTAAATGTAACAATAAATAAAGTGGGTACGAGGACCCGTCGCGCACCAATACAAAAACCAACACTGAAATACAAACAATCTCTGACAAAGACATGAGGGGAAACAGAGGGTTAAATACACAACAGGTAATGAATGGGATTGAAACCAGGTGTGTAGGAAGACAAGACATAACCAATGGAAAATTAAAAATGGATCAATGATGGCTAGAAGACCGGTGACGTCGACCGCCGAGCACCGCCCGAATAAGGATAGGCTTCGACTTCGGTAGAAGTCGTGATAGCTCCTTAACAGCTTCTATCCCCAAGCCACAAGACTGCTGAACAATTAATCAAATGGACTATTTACATTGACACCCCCTCTCCCTTCATTTTTACACTGCTGCTACTCGCTGTTTATTATCTATGCATAGTCACTTTACCCCTACCTACATGTACATATTACCTGGACTAACCTGAACCTGTACCACATTGACTCGGTACCTGTACCCCCCCCTGTATCTAGCATTGGTATTGTTATTTTATTATCTTACTTTTTATTTTATTTTTACTTTAGGATATTTAGTAAATATTTTCTTCACTCTATTTCTTGAACTGCATTGTTGGTTAAGGGCTTGTAAGTAAGCATTTCATGGTAAAGTCTACACCTGTTATATTCGGCGCATGTGACAAATAACATTTTATTTTATTATTTTACTTTGTATATACATTACCAGTCAAAGGTTTGGAGACACCTACTCATTCAAGGGATTTTCTTTATTTTTACTATTTTCTACATTGTAGAATAATAGTGAGACATCAAAACTATGAAATAACACATTTGGAATCATGTAGTAACCAAACAAGTGATTAACAAATTAAAATATATTTTAGATTTTAGATTCTTCAAAGTAGCCACCCTTTGCCTTGATGAAGGCTTTGCACACTCTTGGCATTCTCTCAACCAGCTTCATGAGGTAGTCACCTGAAATGCTTTTACAACTGTCTTGAAGGAGTTCCCACATGTGCTGAGCACTTGTTAGCTGATTTTCCTTCACTCTGCTGTCCAACTCATCCCAATCCACCTCAATTGGGTTGAGGTCGGGTGAGGCCAAGTCATCTGATGCAGCACTCTATCACTTTCCTCAGTCAAATAGCCCTTACACAGCCTGGAGGTTTGATTTTGGTCATTGTTCTGTTGAAAAACAAATGATAGGCCCACTAAGTGCAAACCAGATGGGAATGGCGTATTGCTGCAGAGTGCTGTGGTAGCCATTCTTGTTAAAGTGCCTTCAATTCTAAATAAATCAGAGACTGTGTCACCAGCAAAACACCCCCACACCATTCTCAATACTTTCCACCGGTCTAATGTCCATTGCTTGTGTTTCTTGGCCCAAGCAAGTCTCTTCTTATTATTGGTGTCCTTTAGTACTAATTTCTATACAGCAATTCGACCATGAAGGCCTGATTCATGCGGTCTCCTCTGAACAGTTGATGTTGAGATGTGTCCGTTACTTGAACTCTGCGAAACATTTATTGTTGTACTGCAAGACGAGGTGCAGTTAACTCTAATGAACTTATCCTCTGCAGCAAGAGGTAACTCTGGGTCTTCCTTTCCTGTTCTTGCCATAATATGGACTTGGTATTTTACCAAATAGGGCTATCTTCTGTGTACCACACTGATTGGTTCAAATGCATTAAGAAGGAAATAAATTCCACAAATTGACTTTTAAGTAGGCACACCTGTTAATTGAAATGCATTCCAGGTGACTACCTCATGAAGCTGGTTGAGAGAAGGCCAAGAGCGTACAAAGCTGTCATCAAGGCAAAGGGTGGCTACTTTGAAGAATCTCAAATATATCATATATTTGGATTAGTTTATCACTTTTTTGGTTACTACATGATTCCATATGTGTTATTTCATAGTTTTGATGTCTCACTATTATTCTACATTGTAGAATATAGTAAAAATAAAGAAAAACCCTTGAATGAGTAGGTGTGTCCAAGATTTTGACCAGTACTGTATATTATATACGTTATGTAAGCCTATTATTATTGTTATTATTATTATTATAAGAACTCATGCGTTAATTTTGATATGCATCACTGCAAGGCTACTGTCATTGACACGTTCCACGAATTATTCATGGACTATTTATGCTTTATATTCAATCATCAGGATAGTACTTTAAAAATATAATCAATAGTGTTTATATAATGTTCGTCCCAAAGAAGTGAAAAACATTTCATGTTGATTTACAGTCAATTTTAAATGGGAAATTCCGTCAATAACCATAAAGTAGATTCAATTCGATTCAGGATCAGCTCATAAACTGCATGGGTTAGTGATGCAGCGCTGTACAACTGCTCGTGCTCTCTCAGGATCTACGCATCTTGGACCCACGAGACAGCCGTCCACCATGTGAGACCTGACATTCGGATGGAATGATGCGGCGAGCAAATCGCGAATGATAGTTTGATAGAACCCAAAGACCTAGAATTTCTACATGGTAGAGGCGTAATAAATGGGCTACATATGCATTCGTACATCGTTTGTAGAATCCATCGCAGTTGAGGAGGATGGGCTCGCAACTGGTACAGACTTTGCGTCAAGGGGTTTGGGCATCATTGACCGGAGGATGGTACCATGACCCGGACCAGAACAAATTCAATAACTCCTGTCACCTCTATTTGTGGATGTTCCTTCTGATGTTGCCACTGTTACTACATTTGGTGAGTAAATTAAATCGAAGGCCCAGATCTTGTGTAATCTAGTCTATAAGGTTTTAGTGCGCCGCCGCATCACGAAGAGCCCTTTTAGTTAACAAACACGGTTCTCTTGGAGAAACATTCCAGTCTCATTTTTTATTTATAGCGATATTTTTTATCTTCAGCACTGAAACTTTTCCGCTTATTTATTAATTAATTGTATTGACAGAAAATTGAATTGTCGCATTTGGGACGTAGGTCTTCCACGGCGATGAAAAAGCAGAGAATTCCAGGCATTGTAACACAGCGTTCATAAAGACGAGCCGCAGCACAGCTAAACCGTCTATCCCTTTTGGATGTGATAGTAAGCCTACTTCAGGCATTCATTCGCATTTGAGCAAATTAGTGTCTAGTAGGCCTAGGTCATGAATGCTGTTTCGGTTTGGCTTAATTGAGTCAAGATAGCCTATACAATTATTTCGAGCACCAGATGTGGGCTCTTTAATGTGTCCCTTTATTGCCAACGTAATGGAATTGCATCGATTATCTTGCAGGAATGCTATACACTTATCAGACCTACTGTGTTTCAGAATAGTACCTCTTGTCTGCTTAAATACATGAGTGGTTTCAATTAGTAAAAAAACCCACAAAGCTTGTTTCATAGTTTATTTAGAATTCATTTGATATAAAAAGGTCCAACAACATATGAACTGTTCTGAAGACCAAAAGCCTTCTGGTTATTTGTGCAGATGTTAAAGTGATGGAGTACTGTCATTGTTATGTAATGGAGTAATATTGTCCCACATTAACCATTTTCAAGCAGATGTAGCTGAAGAGCCAAATGATCACATTATATGGGTGGAGCATTGACTTCTCAATCAGATCATCCATAGGAAATCATTTTTCAGTATCGCCCTTGGCTGTTTGAGCATAATGTCACATACAGTTGAAGTCGGAAGTTTACATACACTTAGGTTGGTGGAATAAGTTGACTGTGCCTTTAAACAGCTTGGAAAATTCCAGAAAATGTTGTCATGGCTTTATAAGCTTCTGATAGGCTAATTGACATGATTTGAGTCAAATCAAATCAAATTTTATTTGTCACATACACATGGTTAGCAGATGTTAATGCGAGTGTAGCGAAATGCTTGTGCTTCTAGTTCCGACAATGCAGTAATAACCAACAAGTAATCTAACTAACAATTCCAAAACTACTGTCTTATACACAGTGTAAGGGGATAAATAATATGTACATAAGGATATATGAATGAGTGATGGTACAGAGCAGCATAGGCAGGATACAGTAGATGGTATCGAGTACAGTATATACATGAGGTGAGTATGTAAACAAAGTGGCATAGTTAAAGTGGCTAGTGATACATGTATTACATAAGGATGCAGTCGATGATATAGAGTACAGTATATACGTATGCATATGAGATGAATAATGTAGGGTAAGTAACATTATATAAGGTAGCATTGTTTAAAGTGGCTAGTGATATATTTACATAATTTCCCATCAATTCCCATTATTAAAGTGGCTGGAGTTGAGTCAGTGCGTTGGCAGCAGCCACTCAATGTTAGTGGTGGCTGTTTAACAGTCTGATGGCTTTGAGATAGAAGCTGTTTTTCAGTCTCTCGGTCCCAGCTTTGATGCACCTGTACTGACCTCGCCTTCTGGATGATAGCGGGGTGAACAGGCAGTGGCTCGGGTGGTTGATGTCCTTGATGATCTTTATGGCCTTCCTGTAACAACGGGTGGCGTAGGTGTCCTGGAGGGCAGGTAGTTTGCCCCCGATGATGCGTTGTGCAGACCTCACTACCCTCTGGAGAGCCTTACGGTTGTGGGCGGAGCAGTTGCCGTACCAGGCGGTGATACAGCCCGCCAGGATGCTCTCGATTGTGCATCTGTAGAAGTTTGTGAGTGCTTTTGGTGACAAACCGAATTTCTTCAGCCTCCTGAGGTTGAAGAGGCGCTGCTGCGCCTTCTTCACGATGCTGTCTGTGTGAGTGGACCAATTCAGTTTGTCTGTGATGTGTATGCCGAGGAACTTAAAACTTGCTACCCTCTCCACTACTGTTCCATCGATGTGGATAGGGGGTTGTTCCCTCTGCTGTTTCCTGAAGTCCACAATCATCTCCTTAGTTTTGTTGACGTTGAGTATGAGGTTATTTTCCTGACACCACCCTCCGAGGGCCCTCACCTCCTCCCTGTAGGCCGTCTCGTCGTTGTTGGTAATCAAGCCTACCACTGTTGTGTCGTCCGCAAACTTGATGATTGAGTTGGAGGCGTGCGTGGCCACGCAGTCGTGGGTGAACAGGGAGTACAGGAGAGGGCTCAGAACGCACCCTTGTGGGGCCCCAGTGTTGAGGATCAGCGGGGTGGAGATGTTGTTGCCTACCCTCACCACCTGGGGGCGGCCCGTCAGGAAGTCCAGTACCCAGTTGCACAGGGCAGGGTCGAGACCCAGGGTCTCGAGCTTGATGACGAGCTTGGAGGGTACTATGGTGTTGAATGCCGAGCTGAAGTCGATGAACAGCATTCTCACATAGGTATTCCTCTTGTCCAGATGGGTTAGGGCAGTGTGCAGTGTGGTTGAGATTGCATCGTCTGTGGACCTATTTGGGCGGTAAGCAAATTGGAGTGGGTCTAGGGTGTCGGGTAGGGTGGAGGTGATATGGTCCTTGACTAGTCTCTCAAAGCACTTCATGATGACGGAAGTGAGTGCTACCTTAGTAGTCGTTTAGCTCAGTTACCTTAGCTTTCTTGGGAACAGGAACAATGGTGGCCCTCTTGAAGCATGTGGGAACAGCAGACTGGTATAGGGATTGATTGAATATGTCCGTAAACACACCGGCCAGCTGGTCTGCGCATGCTCTGAGGGCGTGGCTGGGGATGCCGTCTGGGCCTGCAGCCTTGCAAGGGTTAACACGTTTAAATGTCTTACTCACCTCGGCTGCAGGATGTTTTCGTTGCAGGCCGTGTCAGTGGCACTGTATTGTCCTCAAAGCGGGCAAAAAAGTTATTTAGTCTGCCTGGGAGCAGGACATCCTGGTCCGTGACTGGGCTGGATTTCTTCTTGTAGTCCGTGATTGACTGTAGACCCTGCCACATGCCTCTTGTGTCTGAGCCGTTGAATTGAGAATCTACTTTGTCTCTGTACTGACGCTTAACTTGTTTGATAGCCTTGCGGAGGGAATAGCTGCACTGTTTGTATTCGGTCATGTTACCAGTCACCTTGCCCTGATTAAAAGCAGTGGTTCGCGCTTTCAGTTTCACGTGAATGCTGCCATCAATCCACGGTTTCTGGTTAGGGAATGTTTTAATCGTTGCTATGGGAACGACCTCTTCAACGCACGTTCTAATGAACTCGCACACCGAATCAGCGTATTCGTCAATATTGTTATCTGACGCAATACGAAACATGTCCCAGTCCACGTTATGGAAGCAGTCTTGGAGTGTGGAGTCAGCTTGGTCGGACCAGCGTTGGACAGACCTCAGCGTGGGAGCTTCTTGTTTTAGTTTCTGTCTGTAGGCAGGGATCAACAAAATGGAGTCGTGGTCAGCTTTTCCGAAAGGAGGGCGGGGCAGGGCCTTATATGCGTCGCGGAAGTTAGAGTAACAGTGATCCAAGGTTTTTCCACCCCTGGTTGCGCAATCAATATGCTGATAAAATTTTGGGAGTCTTGTTTTCAGATTAGCCTTGTTAAAATCCCCAGCAACAATGAATGCAGCCTCCGGATAAATGGATTCCAGTTTGCAAAGAGTCAAATAAAGTTCGTTCAGAGCCATCGATGTGTCTGCTTGGGGGGGGGATATATACGGCTGTGATTATAATCTAAGAGAATACTCTTGGTAGATAATGCGGTCTACATTTGATTGTGAGGAATTCTAAATCAGGTGAACAGAAGGATTTGAGTTCCTGTATGTTTCTTTCATCACACCATGTCTCGTTAGTCATAAGGCATACGCCCCCGCCCCTCTTCTTACCAGAAAGATGTTTGTTTCTGTCGGCGTGATGCGTGGAGAAACCCGCTGGCTGCACCGCCCCCGATAGCGTCTCTCCAGTGAGCCATGTTTCCGTGAAGCAAAGAACGTTACAGTCTCTGATGTCCCTCTGTAACCCTTGCTTGGATTTCATCAACCTTGTTGTCAAGAGACTGGACATTGGCGAGAAGGATGCTAGGGAGTGGTGCACGATGTGCCCGTCTCCGGAGTCTGACCAGAAGACCGCCTCGTTTCCCTCTTTTTCTGAGTCGTTTTTTTGGGTCGCTGCATGGGATCCACTCCGTTGTCCTGGGTGAAAGGCAGAACACAGGATCCGCGTCGCGAAAAACATATTCTTGGTCGTACTGATGGTGAGTTGACGCTGATCTTATATTCAGTAGTTCTTCTCGACTGTATGTAATGAAACCTAAGATGACCTGGGGTACTAATGTAAGAAATAACACGTAAAAAAACAAAACACTGCATAGTTTCCTAGGAACACGAAGCGAGGCGGCCATCTCTGTCGGCGCCGGAAGTCAATTGGAGGTGTACCTGTGGATGTATTTCAAGGCCTACCTTCAAACTCAGTGCCACTTTGCTTGACATCATGGGAAAATCTCTGGCGATGTCATCTACAAAACAGCCTCCAACACTCTACTCTGCAAACTGGATGCAGTCTATCACAGTGCCATCCGTTTTGGCACCAAAGCCCCATACCATACATCACCCACCACCTCGACCTGCATGCTCTCGTCGGCTGGCCCTCGCTACATATTCGTCACCAGACCCACTGGCTCCAGGTCATCCATAACTCTTTGCTAGGTAAAGCTCCACCTTATCTCAGCTCACTGGTCACGTTAACAACACCCACCCGTAGCACGCGCTCCAGCAGGTATATCTCTCTGGTCATCCCAAAAGCCAACACCTGCTTTGGCCGCCTTTCCTTCCAGTTCTCTGCTGCCAATGACTGGAACAAATTGCAAAAATCGTTGAAGCTGGAGACTTATATTTCCCTCACTAACTTTAAACATCCGCTATATGAGCAGCTAACCGATCGCTGCAGCTGTACATAGCCCATCTGTAAATAGCCCATCATATCTATCTACCTCATCCCCATATTGTTTTATTAACTTTTCTGCTCATTTGCACACCAGTATTTCTACTTGCACATCATCATCTGCATATTTATCACTCCATGGTTAATTTGCTAAATTGTAATTACTTCGCTACTATGGCCTATTTATTGCCTTACCACCTCACGCCATTTGCACACACTGTATATAGAGTTTTATTTTTTCTATTGTGTTATTGACTGTACGCTTGTTTATTCCATGTGTAACTCTGTTGTAACGGCGTTCGTCTGTTGAAAGAGGAGCGGACCAAAATGCAGCGTGGTGGTTACTCATGTTCTTTAATGTAGAAGAACAAACGAACAAATACAAAACAACAAACGTAACGCGCGTAATCTTGTGACAACAAACACAGAGACAGGAACAATCACCCACAAACACACAGTGAAACCCAGGCTACCTAAATATGGTTCCCAATCAGAGACAACAAGAATCACCTGACTCTGATTGAGAACCGCCTCAGGCAGCCATAGACTATGCTAGACACCCCACAAAGACAAAAACGCACCACACAAACCCATGTCACACCCTGGCCTGACCAAATAAATGAAGACAAACATAATATACTACGACCAAGGCGTGACATCTGTATTGTTTGTGTCGCACTGCTTTGCTTTATCTTGGCCAGGTCGCATTTGTAAATGAGAACTTGTTCTCAACTAGCTTACCTGGTTAAATAAAGGTGAAATAAAAAATAAATAAAAATCAAAAGAAATCAGCCAAGACCTCAGAAAAAAAATGTAGACCTCCACAAGTCTGGTTCATCCTTGGGAACAATTTCCAAATGGCTGAAGTTACCACGTTCATCTGTACAAACAATAGTACGCAAGTATAAACACCATGGAACCACGCAGCTGTCATACCGCTCAGGAAGGAGATGTGTTCTGTCTCCTAGAGATGAACGTACTTTGGTGCAAAAAGCACAAATCAATCCCAGAACAACAGCAAAGGACCTTGTGAAGATGCTGGAGGAAACAGGTGCAAAATTATTTATATCCACAGTAAAATGAGTCCTATATCGACATAACCTGAAATGCCACTCAGCAAGGAAGAAGCCACTGCTCCAAAACCGCCATAAAAAAAGCCAGATTACGGTTTGCAACTGCACATGGGGACAAAGATCGTACTTTTTGGAGAAATGTCTTCTGGTCTGATGAAACAAAAATAGAACTGTTTGGCCATAATGACCATCATTATGTTTGGAGGAAAAAGGGGGATGCTTGCAAGCCGAAGAACACCATCCCAACCATGAAGCACGGGGTAGCAGCATACCAAATACTAATTGAGTGTATGTAAACTTCTGACCCACTGGGAATGTGTTGAAAGAAATAAAAACTGAAATAAATCCTTCTCTACTGTTGTTCTGACATTTCACATTCTTAAAATAAAGTGGTGATCCTAACTGACCTAAAACAGGGCATTTTTACTAGGATTAAATGTCAGGAATTGTGAAAACTTAGTTTAAATGTATTTGGCTAAGGTGTATGTTAACCTTGAACCTTTGTGACTTCAAATGTACATTACATTACAGCCTCAGATAGCTCCTCTGGTGTTAAGTCTTCACCCAAGATGAAGGGGAATGTTTCAGACTTCTTGACATATTATTGAGGAAAGGGTGGGATGCACTCTGCCCAATGTGATGAAGAAGAATAAGAAGTATTTTTGAATAATTATAAAGTTTTGGTCAAGATCGGTGTTTTGAGATATTGAGGGAGTTGGTGTGTTTTTTTCCTCAGGCTCTTCCGCCCACCACCATGGCACTTAGTATATACTGCACCTCAGTCACCATTTTTTTCATCACCATAAAGATGGTCAACTATCGCCTCCATGTGATGTTTGATGAAGGCGACGTTGTGACCCCAAGCAGTCTCTCTGATGTCATCCAAGGTGCAGAGAATAAAAGCAACACCTCAGATTCATGTCTTCAAGCTAAATTAAGGTGAGCATGTTTAATAAAACAAAATGTATAACCAATATATTCCGAAGTATATATAGTTTGAAGTAGTGCTTTTGTCTTGAAAAACATGTCATCCTTTGATAAAGGAACTACCACAGATGACCACATACTCTCTACATCTTTCCAAATAGGAAAAGCAGCACTGTTCCTGACAGTGTTGCCATGACAATGTTGACCAGAAACAGGCCGAATCCAGTCATCCAGGTTACAGTAAAACAGACAGAGACGGACCCTGGGTTGATTGGAGTGGTTAGTGTACCATTTTAACTACTCTTGAGCTACATTCTACCACTTCTTATACTGAACTAAAATATAAATGCAACATGTAAAGTGTTAGTCCATGAGCTGAAATAAATGTTTCATGAGCTGAAATAAAAGATCCCAGAAATGTTCCATTCGCACAAAAAGCAAATTTCTGTCAAATATCCCTGTTAGTGAGCATTTCTCCTTTGCCATGATAATCCATCCACCTGATGGCTGTAGCATATCAAGAAGCTGATTAAACAACATGATCATTACACAGGTGCTCCTTGTGCTGGGTACAATAAAAATTATCATTACACAGGTGCACATTGTGCTGGGGACAATACTCTAAAATGTGCAGTTTTGTCACACAACACAATGTCACAGATTTCTCAAGTTTTGAAGGAGCGTGCAATTGGCATTCTGACTGCTGGAATGTACACCAGAGCTGTTTCCAGATAATTGAATGCTCATTCCTCTACCATAAGTGTCATTTTAGAGAAATTGGCAGTATGTCCAACCAGGCTCACAACTGCAGACCACATGTACCCACACCAGCCCAGGACCTCCACATCCTGCTTCTTCACCAGCGGACTCATCTGAGACCAGTCACCTGGGGATTATTGCTGTCTGTAATAAAGCCCTTTCGTGGGGAAAATCTGATTCTGATTGGCTGGGCCTGGCTCCCTAGTAGGTAGGCCTGGCTCCCAAGTGGGTGGCCGACCAATGGCTGCACCCCTGCCCAGTCATGTCAAATCCATAGATTAGGGCCTAATGAATGTACTTCAATTGACTGATTTCGTTATATGAAATGTAACTCCGTAAAATCATTGAAATTGTTTCATGTTGTGTTTATATTGGTGTTCAGTATATATTATGGAATATACATTTTTGGTTTAATGAGCACCATTTTCCCCCTTTTTCTTTCCACCATCATCCATATCTCTTGCCCTTACAGGAGTGTCCAAAATCAGAAAACTTAAAGAATACTGAAGGTACTGACTCTCGTATGTTTTTAAAACTGGTCTGATTCCCCCTACAACAGGAAATTGATTTTCTATTCTCAAATCTCACTGTGAGAATGAAATGTTCTTCCTGGAATGCATTGTATGGATGTAGTGATACATTGATTAGCACTCTTTATGCTAGTCTAGCACATTATTCAAATTAAAATATGCTCAGATAAGCATGCCATCAGCTTCCAGTAAATGTTGTCTCATGTTGGTTTCGCAAAGTGTTGCTGCGAAGATCAATATCCTTTATTGTTAGTTAGAGCAGAAAATTGTAAATTGTAATTTTTTTGTATTTATGAGTCTAAATTCCTGTCAATATGCTCTTTGTAACGTTAGTATATCTGTTGCAGCCCAGAGTGACAGTATCCCTGAGGAGAAACAACCCACAGAGAGACTGCAGCCTGAGGAGGAGTTCTCCCCAGAGGACCTGTCTAGACCCAACCCTGACCAGGCCACCCCTCTCCTGCTGGGGGAGCAGAAGCATGTGGCTCATAGGGAAATTGCTGATGAAGGATTGCCCTCCTCCAAGGGGAGTGATGAAGAAAGAAGAGAGCAGAAGGAACTGGAGAAACAGCCCCAACAGGACCCCAACAACAACTCTCTAGAGGTCATTCAGGAGCATGATGACCCCTTCCCACCTCCTCCTCAGCATGACCAGCCAGAGGAGACATACTGCTCGGACGAGATAGCTGTTGTCTTGGTTGACAACTCTGGCCCATCAGACCGCCTGGACGAGAACGACACATTCAAGATCATCATCACAATGAGCTGTGATGCCCAGACGGCTGCGGAGCTGGAGGAGTCGGTCAAACAGAGCATCCTGGAGTCTGCCCAGGCACAGATGGTCATCGGCCACCATGGAGGGGCTGCTGGTAACTGCCTCAACAAAATTCCTGTTATCACTTTTGACTCGCCTGAGGATGATGAACAGAGTGGTGCAGAGAATGAAGGGGAACCGTTATCTAAGGTTGACCCTGCTCAGCTGCAGACTTCAAGCCCAGATGGCCAGATTACCAAAGAGTTGATGAGCTCTGACTCTGCCGCTCTGGGCTGCCGGGACTTAGGATACAACAAGGCAGACCTGGAACACCCCACCCCCCTGTCGACCACATCCGACAACAGCTCCTCTGGCATCGACATCCACTCCCACCCTGATGAGAACGACCCTCCAGACCTCAATGTGGATGCAGATGGCTTCCTGCGAATCCCGTCTACGTTCAGGAAGTACGGCCCGGGGGGCAGGACACACGTGCGAGGCCTGAGCATGGACAGTGGGAAGGATGCAGTCCTCATTGCGGACAGATCACAGAACAGACAGACTACCATGACCTCGTCTAAGTCAGACCTGGAGGCCAAGGAGGGTCAGATCCCCAATGAGACCAACTTTGTGGAGTTTGTTTCGCTGCTGGAGTCCATTAACAGCACCAGGGGAGCCAGTGGAAACCCACCAGAGGAGGCGACAGAGGAGGGGGACAGAGCCGAGAAGGAAGGTGAGTTTAGCCATATGCATGGTTTCTTGTCTTTCCTGAAATGTATCTTCACGGAGGGTTCTTCATATACAGCGCATTCTGAAGTATTCAGACCCCTTGACTTTTTCCACATTTTGTTAGGTTACAGCCTTATTCTAAAATTGATTACATCATTTTTTTTACCCTCATCAATCTACACACTATACCCCATTATGACAAAGTAAAAACAGGTTTTTAGACACTTTTGCAAATGTATTAAAAATAAAAAATACAGAAATCAGCCAAGACCTCAGAAAAAATATTTTAGACCTCCACAAGTCTGGTTCACACAGATCCTTTACTCAGTACTTTGTTGTAGCACCTTTGGCACCGATTATAGCCTCAAGTCTTCTTGGGTATGACGCTACAAGCTTGGCACACCTGTATTTGGGGAGTTTCTCCTGTTCTTCTCTGCAGATCCTCTCAAGCTCTGTCAGGTTCGATGGGGAGTGTCACTGCACAGCTATTTTCAGGTCTCTCCAGAGATGTTCGATTGGGTTCAAGTCCGGACTATGGCTGGGCAACTCAAGGACATTCAGAGACTTGTCCGGAAGCCACTCCTGCTTTGTCTTGGCTGTGTGATTAAGGTCTTTGTCCTGTTGAAAGGTGAACCTTCTGAGCACTCTGGAGCATGTCAAGGATCTCTTTGTACTTTCCTCCGTTAATCTTTCCCTCGATCCTGACTAATCGACCAGTCCCTGCCGCTAAAAAACATCCCCACAGCATGATGCTGCCATCACCATGCTTAACCGTAGGGATGGTATTGGTCAGGTGATGAGCGGTGCCAAACCGAGGAGTGACTTCCATATGTCCACTCTATAAAGGCCTGCTTGGTGGAGTGATGCAGAGATGGTTGTCCTTTTGGAAGGTTCTCCCATCTCCACAGAGGAACTCTGGAGCTCTGTCAGAGTGACCTTCGAGTTCTTGGTACCTCCCTGACCAAGGCCCATATCCTCTGATTGCTCAGTTTGGCGGACAGCCAGCTCTAGGAAGAGTCTTGGTAGTTCCAAACTTATTTCATTTAAGAATTATGGAGGCCACTATGTTCTTGGGGACCTTCAATGCTGCAGACATTTTTTAGTACCCCTCCCCAGATTTGGGCCTCGACACAATCCTGTCTTGGAGCTCTACGGACAATTCCTTCAACCTCATGGCTAGGTTTTTCCTCTGACATTCACTGTCAACTGTGGGACCTTATATAGACAGTTGTGGCCTTTCCAAATCATGTCTAATTAATCAAATTTGCCACAGGTTTACTCCAATCAAGTTGTAGAAACATCTCAAGGATGATCAATGGAAACAGGATGCACCTGAGCCCAATTCCGAGTCTCATAGCAAAGGGTCTGAATACTAATGTGAATAAGCTATTTCTGTTTTTTCTGTAAGTGGCTCTGGATAAGTGTCTGCTAAAATGTAAATAACATTTTTAGGAGAGAAGCTATTGTCTCTGTTGTGTTTTAATCATTCTTTACTGGTAAAATTGAAAAGGGAAGTTGTTTTTTCAGAGGACGTCACTGACGCTAACTCAGAGACAGAGAGCCAGCAAGAGCGTCCAATCCCTCCCAATACTCTGGCCACAACAGAAACCCTCCACACCATCCCTGAAATACGGATCCCCATTGTGTCTCCAGACAGGTAAACCTTTTCAAATGTCTCTTAGATATAAAAGGCCATCATCACAATTGACTTTCTTTTGTTCTTTAATCTGATCTTTATTGTAAATGAATAAATGTTTTGATCGTTGTACAGTTTGTCCTCTACTCTCAGTCCCCAGACAGACCAGGATAAAGAGCCAGACTACGACTCCCTGCCCTCCCAAACATCTCAGTCAGAGAGCTCCATGCTCCAGGTCATATGCAGACCAGAGGCCACTAACAAGGAGGACGCCTATACTTTCCATACAGTCCACAGTAAGTGCAAAATGTTGTGGTGTGACGTAAATTCTCTGAAGACTACAAACTCGTTACAAACCCTGGATAATTGTATAACATAGTGTATATGACTTATGTCACATCAGGTAAGGGTTTTAAAACTTGAAGATCTGTCTGTTCTCTATTCAAGGAGACAGACCTCGTAAGCTGTATGCTGAGAGAGCGCTAAACCTACCCCTGGGAGCTGAACTTATCACAGACAACATGTGGTGCACATTTTTATTTGATATGTAATATTTGTATAAAGTTATTGTTGTGTTCTATCCATATTTGACATTTTAGTATTTTAAAACTTAATTTGCCTTTACATGTCGTTCTTGTCGTGTACCCAGTGATCTCCTGTCCACTTCCTCCAACTCGGAGTACCAGGACGACCTGGCGGGCCCACACACAGACTGCCCCTTCCAGCGCCGCATCATCCCTGCACACAGGCTCCGGCCTCGGAGAACGCACCCCGAAATCTTTCAGGTGACCACACCCCTTTCTCCCCCTCCCTTCTTCCCCTCCACCCATTCCTCCTTCCCTTCCCCCTTACACAATCTTCCAAGTGATGTTACCCATCCTCCACCCCTTCACCCCCCCCCCCCCTCTCCTCCCCACTCCCCACTCCCCCATAAACCACTATTCGTCCCAGACAGTGGGTGCAGACAGCCAAGGCCAAGCAGTGGTCTGACTCAGCACTGCAAATCAGAGTGCTGGCCATTCATCACACTATAGCAGGGATTCAGCCATGGGCTGATTGTTTCTTGAGCGGATGGTCAGCAGGCCAGAACATAATTACAAATCATTTGTAGATTGCAAATTGACCGCAAGAAGCCCAAACAGATATAATATTTTACTAAAACATAATCATTTCAAATTGCTTGAAACCCGCGTGCCACCAGTTGGGGTATCCTACACTATAGTGACTCTGTGAGCAGAACAGGATCTGTCTGCCTGGCTCAGACATCACATAGATCACCGTCCCTCTCAGCAGCTAATTCACAGTATATGGTTCACAGAACATGCACACGCGTTTGAGTTATCGGTTGGCCGTTAAGGGATATAATGCCAGCTGCACATTGCTGAAAGTTGATTGATAGACAGGAAATACATTGGGTGAAATGCACTGATGATTATTACTGAAATGTTGTAGCTGTATGAGAACTGATCTAAACATTATCTGTGCCTTGACAGTGTGTAGTCAGTTGTCATAAGCTGAAACAAACAGTCATGACAGTTTCATCTATTATGTCAATGTTATGTAACCCTTATGACTAAAGATTAAAGTGTTATTGAGATTTTACATTGCAACCTGAATTGCACCTCTGACAGGAGGAGGACTCGATCGGTGAGTCGTCAGAGACCTCCACACAGGAAAAGCCCTCTCCTAAGCTGTACTACAAGCTTAAGCTTTTTCCTGGGAAGTGGGTGAACATCTTGTATGACCGGCTGACCTTGTTGGCGCTATTGGACAGGTAAGAGAAAAGGCCCCTATTCTATCTTTCCTTTTCCGTCTCTCAGCGATTGGTCAACTTGTTGACGTAGACTTTACTTAGATTTTTGCCCTTAGGAACCAGGATGCGGTGGAGAACATAGTGGCTGTGTTCCTGGCCTTCCTGGTGGCCTTCCTGGGGTTTATCCTGCTCAACCACGGCTGCTTCAAAGACATCTGGGTTTTCCAGTTCTGCGTGGTCATCGCTAGCTGCCAGTACTCGTTGTTAAAGGTAAAGAAGGTATCTATTTTTGTAACAAGGGATAAGGCCTAATCAACTGTAATCATTGCTTATCTGTGTTGACAGAATTCAGATCAGTGATAGGGTGTGATAAGACCATGCCATTGTCACTGCCCTACCACATACTTTCACTGCCCTGCCCATTTCACTGCCCCACCCATTTCACTGCCCCACCCATTTCACTTTAGCTAAGTACTTCCTATCTGACACATTACTGATGAAAACATTTATCTGTCAGTCATCGACTGTATCAGTTAGTCACATTAATAACGCTTGAAACAAATTGTTTGTATTACAGAGTGTGCAACCTGATGCAGCCTCGCCAACACATGTGAGTCTAAGTGGAACATACTGTGTTCTAAAAGTGTGAAGATACATTTTCTCTGGTTGTTTAGTATCCACGGTTTTTCCAAGTAGACGGTTCGAGGTTTCTCTGTTTCATTTCTGTCCCCTCTTGATGTTTTCCAGGGACACAATCAGATTGTTGTCTACAGCCGGGCAGCTTATTTCTGTATCTTCTGTGGCCTTATTTGGATTCTGGAACAGATGTTAAGAAGGAAGGACCTGCCTGTGTCCACTGTATATGGCATCACCATAGTATTAGCAGATGCTCTCACATTCCTGAGAGACATTTTAGTGGGTTAGTCACATACAGTAAATAATTTCTATGACCATTTCCAGTCACCTCAAGGAAATTATTTTAGATGAGGTGGGGTTTTTTTTCATGATAAAATCTTAGTTGTAAAGTCCTGTCTGTTTCATGTTTCACAGGCCTCACCTTCTGCTTTCCTATCACATTTCTCCTTGGCCTGTTCCCACAAATCAACACCTTTATGATTTACCTGCTAGAACAAATAGACATTCATTTCTTTGGTGGAACAGGTGAGTGGCACTCTCTTCTCTGTTAACGTTGATCTTCATAATATCATGAACTAATGCATACTGTACCACCAAAGTCTTACGCCTCAACCTGATGCCTGTGTATCCACTTCCTGTGTCAGCTGCAACTGGACTCCACTCAGCAGTGTACAGCATATTCCGTAGTCTGACGGCATTATCTTTGCTGTACGGGTTCTGTTTTGGAGCTCTGAAGGTAGGATTGAATTCATTGTTGAGAAGCGTGTGTATGATTACTTGGAGGATATGCTTTGCACTGCGACAGAACAGTTTCTTGCTGCAGAGGCCGCTAAGTCAAGCATGAGAAATCAAATAGCTTTTGGGGTAGCAGCTCTCTCTTCCTCCAGGCTAGTGAAAGCGCTGTTCTGCTTGGTTGATGATTTAGTATTACAAACTGCTGGTAAGACGGGTTTAAGTCGAACATTGTAAATAGACTTAAGAAGGCTCTCTGATGGGAAAAGGTATGCCACTATGCCTGCAGGAAAGCAACGTGTCCATATTCATCCTTACAA